>NW_027037878.1:0-20000 GCF_034236695.1 Oncorhynchus nerka | reverse complement strand
TCCTCTCTGCTTCCTTCCTCAAAACCCATTGGAGGAGAAGGTCAGGTGGGAGGGACCTCTGGCTTTCTCATCCAATGGGTTTGAGAAGGAGGCGAGAGAGAGGACGCTAGGGAGTATGCAATCGGGATTCTCTCTGGGATTTGCATCCCAAATGGCACCCTAGTCCCTACATAGTGCACTACTGTTGACCAGAACCCTATTCCTAAATTTGTGTGTGTGTGTGTGTGTGTGTGTGTGTAGGGCTCGGAGGGGCGTCCTGAGTGAGATGCCAGCTGGGTGGAGAGCACCAGGAGGGCTGTACAGACTGCAGTATGCCCATCCCTCTCTGTGACGACAGCCTGGCCTTGGTCCTAGCTGTCCCCATGGGACCCGTTCTGGTTATCAACGGTCAGTCTCACTGTTTCTCAAAGCTGTGGCCCAAATGGGGCCGTAGGGCTCTATAGGGTGCCATCTGGAAGGACCGTAGGGCTCTATAGGGGGCCATCTGGAAGGACCGTAGGGCTCTATAGGGGCCACCTGGAAGGGCTCTATAGGGGCCACCTGGAAGGGCTCTGAAGGGGCCACCTGGAAGGACCGTAGGGCTCTGGGGGCCATCTGGAAGGGCTCTATAGGGGGCCATCTGGAAGGGCTCTATAGGGGGCCATTTGGAAGGACCATAGGGGGCCATCTGGAAGGACCATAGGGCTGTATAGGGGGCCACCTGGAAGGACCATAGGGCTCTATAGGGGGCCACCTGGAAGGACCGTAGGGCTCTATAGGGGCCATCTGGAAGGACCGTAGGGCTCTATAGGGGGCCATCTGGAAGGACCGTAGGGCTCTATAGGGGGCCATCTGGAAGGGCTCTATAGTGGCCATCTGGAAGGACCGTAGGGCTCTATAGGGGACCATCTGGAAGGACCATAGGGCTCTATAGGGGACCATCTGGAAGGACCATAGGGCTGTATAGGGGGCCATCTGGAAGGACCATAGGGCTCTATAGGGGGCCATCTGGAAGGGCTCTATAGTGGCCATCTGGAAGGACCGTAGGGCTCTATAGGGGACCATCTGGAAGGACCATAGGGCTCTATAGGGGACCATCTGGAAGGACCATAGGGCTGTATAGGGGGCCATCTGGAAGGACCATAGGGCTCTATAGGGGCCATCTGGAAGGGCTCTATAGTGGCCATCTGGAAGGACCGTAGGGCTCTAGGGGACCATCTGGAAGGACCATAGGTCTCTATAGGGACCATCTGGAAGGACCATAGGGCTCTATAGGGTGCCATCTGGAAGGACCGTAGGGCTCTATTGGGGGCCATCTGGAAGGACCATAGGGCTCTATAGGGGACCATCTGGAAGGACCATAGGGGGCCATCTGGAAGGACCATAGGGCTGTATAGGGGCCACCTGGAAGGACCATAGGGTAGGGGGAGGACCGTAGGGCTCTATAGGGGCCATCTGGAAGGACCGTAGGGCTCTATAGGGGGCCATCTGGAAGGACCGTAGGGCTCTATAGGGGGCCATCTGGAAGGGCTCCATAGTGGCCATCTGGAAGGACCGTAGGGCTCTATAGGGGACCATCTGGAAGGACCATAGGGCTCTATAGGGGACCATCTGGAAGGACCATAGGGCTGTATAGGGGGCCATCTGGAAGGACCATAGGGCTCTATAGGGGGCCATCTGGAAGGGCTCTATAGTGGCCATCTGGAAGGACCGTAGGGCTCTATAGGGGACCATCTGGAAGGACCATAGGTCTCTATAGGGGACCATCTGGAAGGGCTCCATAGTGGCCATCTGGAAGGACCATAGGGCTGTATAGGGGACCATCTGGAAGGACCATAGGGCTGTATAGGGGACCATCTGGAAGGACCATAGGGCTCTATAGGGGACCATCTGGAAGGACCATAGGGCTCTATAGGGGACCATCTGGAAGGACCATAGGGCTGTATAGGGGACCATCTGGAAGGACCATAGGGCTCTATAGGGGACCATCTGGAAGGACCATAGGTCTCTATAGGGGACCATCTGGAAGGACCATAGGGCTGTATAGGGTGCCATCTGGAAGTCAGTCTCAGTCTTTGACATAGCTATATGTTTGATCCATCTCTGCTTGTCATTATTGATCGGTATATTGTTGGATCCATCTCTGCTTATCATTATTGATCGGTATATTGTTTGATCCATCTCTGCTTATCATTATTGATCTATAGGGGACCATCTCTTTATCATTATTGATTGGTATATTGTTGGATCCATCTCTGCTTATCATTATTGATCGGTATATTGTTGGATCCATCTCTGCTTATCATTATTGATTGGTATATTGTTGGATACATCTCTGCTTATCATTATTGATTAGTCTCCCCCTGATTGATCGGTATATTGTTGGATCCATCTCTGCTTGTCATTATTGATCGGTATATTGTTTGATACATCTCTGCTTATCATTATTGATCGGTATATTGTTGGATCCATCTCTGCTTATCATTATTGATCGGTATATTGTTTGATACATCTCTGCTTATCATTATTGATCGGTATATTGTTTGATCCATCTCTGCTTATCATTATTGATCGGTATATTGTTTGATACATCTCTGCTTATCATTATTGATCGGTATATTGTTGGATACATCTCTGCTTATCATTATTGATCGGTATATTGTTGGATACATCTCTGCTTATCATTATTGATTAGTCTCCCCCTGATTGATCGGTATATTGTTGGATACATCTCTGCTTATCATTATTGATCGGTATATTGTTGGATACATCTCTGCTTATCATTATTGATTAGTCTCCCCCTGATTGATTGGTATATTGCTCCCCTCTGCAGCCACCCTGAAGATGAACCAGCAGGTGGACACAGTGAAGAAACTGTCGCTGAAACCCTCCACATATGTGACTGACCAGTGGACAGGTTAGTGTGACTGACCAGTGGACAGGTTAGTGTGACTGAGCAGTGGACAGGTTAGTGTGACTGAGCAGTGGACAGGTTAGTGTGACTGAGCAGTGGACAGGTTAGTGTGACTGAGCAGTGGACAGGTTAGTGTGACTGACCAGTGGACAGGTTAGTGTGACTGACCAGTGGACAGGTTAGTGTGACTGACCAGTGGACAGGTTAGTGTGACTGACCAGTGGACAGGTTAGTGTGACTGACCAGTGGACAGGTTCGTGTGTCTGGTGACTGACCAGTGGACAGGTTAGTGTGTCTGGTGACTGAGCAGTGGACAGGTTAGTGTGACTGACCAGTGGACAGGTTAGTGTGACTGAGCAGTGGACAGGTTAGTGTGACTGAGCAGTGGACAGGTTAGTGTGACTGACCAGTGGACAGGTTAGTGTGACTGACCAGTGGACAGGTTAGTGTGACTGACCAGTGGACAGGTTAGTGTGTCTGGTGACTGACCAGTGGACAGGTTAGTGTGTCTGGTGACTGACCAGTGGACAGGTTAGTGTGTCTGGTGACTGAGCAGTGGACAGGTTAGTGTGACTGACCAGTGGACAGGTTAGTGTGACTGACCAGTGGACAGGTTAGTGTGACTGACCAGTGGACAGGTTAGTGTGGCTGACCAGTGGACAGGTTAGTGTGACTGACCAGTGGACAGGTTAGTGTGACTGACCAGTGGACAGGTTAGTGTGACTGACCAGTGGACAGGTTAGTGTGACTGACCAGTGGACAGGTTAGTGTGACTGACCAGTGGACAGGTTAGTGTGACTGACCAGTGGACAGGTTAGTGTGACTGACCAGTGGACAGGTTAGTGTGACTGACCAGTGGACAGGTTGGTATGACTGACCAGTGGACAGGTTGGTATGACTGACCAGTGGACAGGTTAGTGTGACTGACCAGTGGACAGGTTAGTGTGACTGACCAGTGGACAGGTTAGTGTGACTGACCAGTGGACAGGTTAGTGTGACTGACCAGTGGACAGGTTAGTGTGACTGACCAGTGGACAGGTTAGTGTGACTGACCAGTGGACAGGTTAGTGTGACTGACCAGTGGACAGGTTAGTGTGTCTGGTGACTGAGCAGTGGACAGGTTAGTGTGACTGACCAGTGGACAGGTTAGTGTGACTGACCAGTGGACAGGTTAGTGTGACTGACCAGTGGACAGGTTAGTGTGTGTCTGGTGACTGACCAGTGGACAGGTTAGTGTGTGTCTGGTGACTGACCAGTGGACAGGTTAGTGCGACTGACCAGTGGACAGGTTAGTGCGACTGACCAGTGGACAGGTTAGTGCGACTGACCAGTGGACAGGTTAGTGCGACTGACCAGTGGACAGGTTAGTGCGACTGACCAGTGGACAGGTTAGTGTGTGTCTGGTGACTGACCAGTGGACAGGTTAGTGCGACTGACCAGTGGACAGGTTAGTGCGACTGACCAGTGGACAGGTTAGTGTGACTGACCAGTGGACAGGTTAGTGTGTGACCAGTGGACAGGTTAGTGTGACTGACCAATGGACAGGTTAGTGCGACTGACCAGTGGACAGGGTAGTGTGACTGACTAGTGGACAGGTTAGTGTGTGTCTGGTGACTGACCAGTGGACAGGTTAGTGTGACTGAGCAGTGGACAGGTTAGTGTAACTGACAAGTGGACAGGTTAGTGTGTGTTAATCTACAGTTGGTAGTGTCTGTTCTGTCTGTTCTGTTCCAGGTTGATAGTGTCTGTTCTGTCTGTTCTGTTCCAGGTGATAGTGTCTGTTCTGTTCCAGGTGACAGTGTCTGTTTTGTCTGTCCTGTTCCAGGTGATAGTGTCTGTTCTGTTCCAGGTGACAGTGTCTGTTCTGTCTGTCCTGTTCCAGGTGATAGTGTCTGTTCTGTTCCAGGTGACAGTGTCTGTTCTGTTCCAGGTGATAGTGTCTGTTCTGTTCCAGGTGATAGTGTCTGTTCTGTTCCAGGTGAAGGTGTCTGTTCCAGGTGATAGTGTCTGTTCTGTTCCAGGTGATAGTGTCTGTTCTGTTCCAGGTGATAGTGTCTGTTCTGTTCCAGGTGATAGTGTCTGTTCTGTCTGTTCTGTTCCAGGTGATAGTGTCTGTTCTGTCTGTCCTGTTCCAGGTGACAGTGTCTGTTCTGTCTGTCCTGTTCCAGGTATAAGTGTCTGTTCTGTCTGTCCTGTTCCAGGTGATAGTGTCTGTTCTGTCTGTCCTGTTCCAGGTGATAGTGTCTGTTCTGTTCCAGGTGACAGTGTCTGTTCTGTCTGTCCTGTTCCAGGTGATAGTGTCTGTTCTGTCTGTACTGTTCCAGGTGACAGTGTCTGTTCTGTTCCAGGTGATAGTGTCTGTCCTGTCTGTACTGTTCCAGGTGATAGTGTCTGTTCTGTCTGTCCTGTTCCAGGTGATAGTGTCTGTTCTGTCTGTCCTGTTCCAGGTGATAGTGTCTGTTCTGTCTGTTCTGTTCCAGGTGATAGTGTCTGTTCTGTCTGTCCTGTTCCAGGTGATAGTGTCTGTTCTGTCTGTCCTGTTCCAGGTGACAGTGTCTGTCCTGTTCCAGGTGATAGTGTCTGTCCTGTTCCAGGTGATAGTGTCTGTCCTGTTCCAGGTGATAGTGTCTGTCCTGTCTGTTCTGTTCCAGGTGATAGTGTCTGTCCTGTTCCAGGTGACAGTGTCTGTTCTGTCTGTCCTGTTCCAGGTGACAGTGTCTGTCCTGTTCCAGGTTGATAGTGTCTGTCCTGTTCCAGGTGATAGTGTCTGTCCTGTTCCAGGTGATAGTGTCTGTCCTGTTCCAGGTGATAGTGTCTGTCCTGTTCCAGGTGATAGTGTCTGTCCTGTTCCAGGTGACAGTGTCTGTTCTGTTCCAGGTTGATAGTGTCTGTTCTGTCTGTCCTGTTCCAGGTATAAGTGTCTGTTCTGTTCCAGGTGACAGTGTCTGTTCTGTTCCAGGTGACAGTGTCTGTTCTGTTCCAGGTGACAGTGTCTGTTCTGTTCCAGGTGATAGTGTCTGTCCTGTTCCAGGTGACAGTGTCTGTTCTGTCTGTTCTGTTCCAGGTGACAGTGTCTGTACTGTTCCAGGTGATAGTGTCTGTTCTGTCTGTCCTGTTCCAGGTGATAGTGTCTGTTCTGTCTGTTCTGTTCCAGGTGACAGTGTCTGTTCTGTCTGTCCTGTTCCAGGTGATGGTGTCTGTTCTGTCTGTTCTGTTCCAGGTGATAGTGTCTGTTCTGTCTGTCCTGTTCCAGGTGACAGTGTCTGTTCTGTCTGTCCTGTTCCAGGTGATAGTGTCTGTTCTGTGTGTTGATCCACAGGTGACAGTGTCTGTTCTGTGTGTTGATCCACATGTGACAGTGTCTGTTCTGTTCCAGGTGACAGTGTCTGTTCTGTTCCAGGTGACAGTGTCTGTTCTGTGTGTTGATCCACAGGTGACAGTGCAGCGGCCGTCTACACAGAGCTGAGGAAGTTGTCCCGGGTCTTCAAAGACCAGCTGGTGTATCCTCTGATCGCTTCAGCCAGAGAAGGTACTGGGATGTAGATATACATAGTACTGGGATGTAGATATATAGTACTGGGATGTAGATATATAGTACTGTTATTAAATATATAGTACTGGGATGTAGATATATAGTACTGTTATTAAATATATAGTACTGGGATGTAGATATATAGTACTGTTATTAAATATATAGTACTGGGATGTAGATATACAGTACTGTTATTAAATATATAGTACTGGGATGTAGATATATAATACTGTTATTAAATATACAGTACTGTTATTAAATATATAGTACTGGAATGAAGATATATAGTACTGTTATTAAATATATAGTACTGGGATGTAGATATATAGTACTGGGATGTAGATATATATAGTACTGGGATGTAGATATATATATAGTACTGTTATTAAATAAATAGTACTGGGATGTAGATATATAGTACTGTTATTAAATATATAGTACTGGGATGTAGATATACAGTACTGTTATTAAATATATAGTACTGGGATGTAGATATATAGTACTGGGATGTAGATATATAGTACTGTTATTAAATATATAGTACTGGGATGTAGATATATAGTACTGTTATTAAATATATAGTACTGGAATGAAGATATATAATACTGTTATTAAATATATAGTACTGGGATGTAGATATATAGTACTGGGATGTAGATATATATAGTACTGGGATGTAGATATATATATATAGTACTGTTATTAAATAAATAGTACTGGGATGTAGATATATAGTACTGTTATTAAATATATAGTACTGGGATGTAGATATATAGTACTGTTATTAAATATATAGTACTGGGATGTAGATATATAGTACTGGGATGTAGATATATATAGTACTGGGATGTAGATATATATATAGTACTGTTATTAAATATATAGTACTGGGATGTAGATATATAGTACTGGGATGTAGATATATATATAGTACTGTTATTAAATATATAGTACTGTTATTAAATATACAGTACTGTTATTAAATATACAGTACTGTTATTAAATATACAGTACTGTTATTAAATATATAGTACTGGGATGTAGATATATATAGTACTGGGATGTAGATATATATAGTACTGGGATGTAGATATATAGTACTGTTATTAAATATATAGTACTGGGATGTAGATATATAGTACTGTTATTAAATATATAGTACTGGGATGTAGATATATATAGTACTGTTATTAAATATATAGTACTGGGATGTAGATATATAGTACTGTTATTAAATAAATAGTACTGGGATGTAGATATATAGTACTGTTATTAAATATATAGTACTGGGATGTAGATATATAGTACTGTTATTAAATATATAGTACTGGGATGTAGATATATAGTACTGTTATTAAATATATAGTACTGGGATGTAGATATATAGTACTGTTATTAAATATATAGTACTGGGATGTAGATATATAGTACTGTTATTAAATAAATAGTACTGGGATGTAGATATATAGTACTGTTATTAAATATATAGTACTGGGATGTAGATATATAGTACTGTTATTAAATATATAGTACTGGGATGTAGATATATATAGTACTGGGATGTAGATATATAGTACTGTTATTAAATATACAGTACTGTTATTAAATATATAGTACTGGGATGTAGATATATAGTACTGTTATTAAATATATAGTACTGGGATGTAGATATATAATACTGTTATTAAATATACAGTACTGTTATTAAATATATAGTACTAGGATGTAGATATATAGTACTGTTATTAAATATATAGTACTGGGATGTAGATATATAGTACTGTTATTAAATATATAGTACTGTTATTAAATATATAGTACTAGGATGTAGATATATAGTACTGTTATTAAATATATAGTACTGGGATGTAGATATATAATACTGTTATTAAATATATAGTACTGGAATGTAGATATATAGTACTGTTATTAAATATATAGTACTGGAATGTAGATATATAGTACTGTTATTAAATATATAGTACTGTTATTAAATAAATAGTACTGGGATGTAGATATATAGTACTGGGATGTAGATATATATAGTACTGGGATGTAGATATATAGTACTGTTATTAAATATACAGTACTGTTATTAAATATATAGTACTGTTATTAAATATATAGTACTGGGATGTAGATATATAGTACTGTTATTAAATAAATAGTACTGGGATGTGTATATATATATAGTACTGTTATTAAATATATAGTACTGGGATGTAGATATATAGTACTGTTATTAAATATATAGTACTGGGATGTAGATATATAGTACTGTTATTAAATATATAGTACTGGGATGTAGATATATATAGTACTGTTATTAAATATATAGTACTGGGATGTAGATATATAGTACTGTTATTAAATAAATAGTACTGGGATGTAGATATATAGTACTGTTATTAAATAAATAGTACTGGGATGTGTATATATATATATAGTACTGTTATTAAATATATAGTACTGGGATGTAGATATATAGTACTGTTATTAAATAAATAGTACTGGGATGTAGATATATAGTACTGTTATTAAATATATAGTACTGGGATGTAGATATATATAGTACTGTTATTAAATATATAGTACTGGGATGTAGATATATAGTACTGTTATTAAATAAATAGTACTGGGATGTAGATATATAGTACTGTTATTAAATATATAGTACTGGGATGTAGATATATAGTACTGTTATTAAATATATAGTACTGGGATGTAGATATATAGTACTGTTATTAAATATATAGTACTGGGATGTAGATATACAGTACTGTTATTAAATATATAGTACTGGGATGTAGATATATAATACTGTTATTAAATATACAGTACTGTTATTAAATAAATAGTACTGGGATGTAGATATACAGTACTGTTATTAAATATATAGTACTGGGATGTAGATATATAATACTGTTATTAAATATACAGTACTGGGATGTAGATATACAGTACTGTTATTAAATATATAGTACTGGGATGTAGATATATAATACTGTTATTAAATATACAGTACTGTTATTAAATAAATAGTACTGGGATGTAGATATACAGTACTGTTATTAAATATATAGTACTGGGATGTAGATATATAATACTGTTATTAAATATACAGTACTGTTATTAAATATATAGTACTAGGATGTAGATATATAGTACTGTTATTAAATATATAGTACTGGGATGTAGATATACAGTACTGTTATTAAATATATAGTACTGGGATGTAGATATATAATACTGTTATTAAATATACAGTACTGTTATTAAATAAATAGTACTGGGATGTAGATATACAGTACTGTTATTAAATATATAGTACTGGGATGTAGATATATAATACTGTTATTAAATATACAGTACTGTTATTAAATAAATAGTACTGGGATGTAGATATACAGTACTGTTATTAAATATATAGTACTGGGATGTAGATATATAGTACTGTTATTAAATATATAGTACTGGGATGTAGATATATAGTACTGTTATTAAATATATAGTACTGGGATGTAGATATATATAGTACTGTTATTAAATATATAGTACTGGGATGTAGATATATAGTACTGTTATTAAATAAATAGTACTGGGATGTGTATATATATATATAGTACTGTTATTAAATATATAGTACTGGGATGTAGATATATAGTACTGTTATTAAATATATAGTACTGGGATGTAGATATATAGTACTGTTATTAAATATATAGTACTGGGATGTAGATATATATAGTACTGTTATTAAATATATAGTACTGGGATGTAGATATATAGTACTGTTATTAAATAAATAGTACTGGGATGTAGATATATAGTACTGTTATTAAATAAATAGTACTGGGATGTGTATATATATATATAGTACTGTTATTAAATATATAGTACTGGGATGTAGATATATAGTACTGTTATTAAATAAATAGTACTGGGATGTAGATATATAGTACTGTTATTAAATATATAGTACTGGGATGTAGATATATATACTGTTATTAAATATATGTTGGGATTAAATATATAGTACTAGATATATAGTACTGTTATTAAATATATAGTACTGTTATTAAATATTAACTGGGATAAATAGTACTGGGATGTAGATATATAGTACTGTTATTAAATATATAGTACTGGGATGTAGTATTTATTAAATATAGTACTGTTATTAAATATATAGTACTAGGGTAGATATATGTAGATAAATATATAGTACTGGGATGTAGATATATAGTACTGTTATTAAATATACAGTACTGTTATTAAATATATAGTACTGGGATGTAGATATATAGTACTGGGATGTAGATATATAGTACTGTTATTAAATATATAGTACTGGGATGTAGATATATAATACTGTTATTAAATATACAGTACTGTTATTAAATAATATATGGGATGTAGATATATTACTGTTATTAAATAAATAGTAGATATATAGTACTGTTATTAAATATATAGTACTGGGATGTAGATATATAGTACTGTTATTAAATAATAGTACTGGGATGTTATTAGATATATAGTACTGTTATTAAATATATAGTACTGGGATGTAGATATATATAGTACTGTTATTAAATATATAGTACTGGGATGTAGATATATAGTACTGTTATTAAATAAATAGTACTGGGATGTAGATATATAGTACTGTTATTAAATATATAGTACTGGAATATATATAGATATATAGTACTGTTATTAAATATATAGTACTGGGATGTAGATATATAGTACTGTTATTAAATAAATAGTACTGGGATGTAAATATATAGTACTGTTATTAAATATATAGTACTGGGATGTAGATATATATACTGTTATTAAATATAGTACTAGGATATGAATATATATAGTACTGGGATGTAGATATATAGTACTGTTATTAAATATACAGTACTGTTATTAAATATATAGTACTAGGATTATTAAAGTACTGGGATGTAGATATATAGTACTGTTATTAAATATATAGTACTGGGATGTAGATATATAATACTGTTATTAAATATACAGTACTGTTATTAAATATATAGTACTAGGATGTAGATATATAGTACTGTTATTAAATATATAGTACTGGGATGTAGATATATAGTACTGTTATTAAATATATAGTACTGTTATTAAATAAATAGTACTAGGATGTAGATATATAGTACTGGGATGTAGATATATAGTACTGTTATTAAATATATAGTACTGGGATGTAGATATATAATACTGTTATTAAATATATAGTACTGGAATGTAGATATATAGTACTGTTATTAAATATATAGTACTGGAATGTAGATATAGTACTGATGTACTGTTATTAAATAAATAGTACTGGGATGTAGATATATAGTACTGGGATGTAGATATATATAGTACTGGGATGTAGATATATAGTACTGTTATTAAATATACAGTACTGTTATTAAATATATAGTACTGTTATTAAATATATAGTACTGTTATTAAATATATAGTACTGGGATGTAGATATACAGTACTGTTATTAAATATACAGTACTGTTATTAAATATATAGTACTGGGATGTAGATATATAGTACTGGGATGTAGATATATAATACTGTTATTAAATATACAGTACTGTTATTAAATATATAGTACTAGGATGTAGATATATAATACTGTTATTAAATATACAGTACTAGGATGTAGATATATATATTACTGGGATGTAGATGTATAGTACTGTTATTAAATATATAGTACTGGTGATGTAGATATATATAGTACTGGGATGTAGATATATAGTACTGGGATGTAGATATATATAGTACTGGGATGTAGATATATAGTACTGTTATTAAATATATAGTACTGGAATGTAGATATATAGTACTGTTATTAAATATATAGTACTGGGATGTAGATATACAGTACTGTTATTAAATAAATAGTACTGGGATGTAGATATATAGTACTGTTATTAAATATATAGTACTAGGATGTAGATATATATAGTACTGGGATGTAGATATATAGTACTGTTATTAAATATATAGTACTAGGATGTAGATATATAGTACTGGGATGTAGATATATAGTACTGTTATTAAATATATAGTACTAGGATGTAGATATATAGTACTGTTATTAAATAAATAGTACTAGGATGTAGATGTACTGTTATTAAATAAATAGTACTGGGAGGTAGATACAGTGGGGATAACTAGTATTTGATACACTGCCGATTTTGCAGGTTTTCCTACTTACAAAGCATGTAGAGGTCTGTAATTTTTTGGTACACTTCAACTGTGAGAGACGGAATCTAAAACAAAAATCCAGAAAATCACATTGTATGATTTTTAAGTAATTAATTTGCATTTTATTGCATGACATAAGTATTTGATACATCAGAAAAGCAGAACTTAACATTTGGTACAGAAACCTTTGTTTGCAATTACAGAGATCATACGTTTCCTGTAGTTCTTGACCAGGTTTGCACACACTGCAGCAGGGATTTTGGCCTACTCCTCCATACAGACCTTCTCCAGATCCTTCAGGTTATGGGGCTGTCGCTGGGCAATACGGACTTTCAGCTCCCTCCAAAGATTTACTATTGGGTTCAGGTCTGGAGACTGGCTAGGCCACTCCAGGACCTTGAGATGCTTCTTACGGAGCCACTCCTTAGTTGCCCTGGCTGTGTGTTTCGGGTCGTTGTCATGCTGGAAGACCCAGCCACGACCCATCTTCAATGCTCTTACTGAGGGAAGGAGGTTGTTGGCCAAGATCTCGTGATACATGGCCCCATCCATCCTCCCCTCAATACGGTGCAGTCGTCCTGTCCCCTTTGCAGAAAAGCATCACCAAAGAATGATGTTTCCACCTCCATGCTTCACGGTTGAGATGGTGTTCTTGGGGTTGTACTCATCCTTCTTCCTTCAAACACGGCGAGTGGAGTTTAGACCAAAAAGCTCTATTTTTGTCTCATCAGACCACATGACCTTCTCCCATTCCTCCTCTGGATCATCCAGATGGTCATTGGCAAACTTCAGACGGGCCTGGACATGCGCTGGCTTGAGCAGGGGGACCTTGCGTGCGCTGCAGGATTTTAATCCATGACGGCGTAGTGTGTTACTAATGGTTTTCTTTGAGACTGTGGTCCCAGCTCTCTTCAGGTCATTGACCAGGTCCTGCCGTGTAGTTCTGGGCTGATCCCTCACCTTCTTCATGATCATTGATGCCCCACGAGGTGAGATCTTGCATGGAGCCCCAGACCGAGGGTGATTGACCGTCATCTTGAACTTCTTCCATTTTCTAATAATTGCGCCAACAGTTGTTGCCTTCTCACCAAGCTGCTTGTCTATTGTCCTTGTAGCCCATCCCAGCCTTGTGTAGGTCTACAATTTTATCCCCGATGTCCTTACACAACTCTCTGGTCTTGGCCACTGTGGAGAGGTTGGAGTCTGTTTGATTGAGTGTGTGGACAGGTGTATTTTATACAGGTAACGAGTTCAAACAGGTGCAGTTAATACAGGTAACGAGTGAAGAACAGGAGGGGTTCTTAAAGAAAAACTAACAGGTCAGTGAGAGCCGGAATTCTTACTGGTTGCTAGGTGATCAAATACTGATGTCATGCAATACAATGCAAATGAATTACTTAAAAATCCTAACAATGTGATTTTCTGGATTTTTGTTTTAGATTCCGTCTCTCACAGTTGAAGTGTACCTATGATAAAAATGACAGACCTCTACATGCTTTGTAAGTAGGAAACACTGCCGATTTCGCAGGTTATCAAATACTTGTTCTCCCCACTGTATGTAGTACTGTTATTAAGTAATAAATAGTACTGTGAAGTATATATGTAGTACTGTTATTAAGAAATAAATAGTACTGTGAAGTATATATGTAGTACTGTTATTAAGAAATAAATAGTACTGTGAAGTGTATATATGTAGTACTGTTATTAAGAAATAAATAGTACTGTGAAGTATATATGTAGTACTGTTACTAAGTAATAAATAGTACTGGGAGGTAGATATGTAGTACTGTTACTAAGTAATAAATAGTACTGGGAGGTAGATATGTAGTACTGTTACTAAGTAATAAATAGTACTGGGAGGTAGATATGTAGTACTGTTATTAAGAAGGAAATATCTGGAAACATGACATTGCAGTGAGATCTGAGACCAATCATTTAAAATCATTGAATAGCAAATGTTAATGACCAATGTAGTACTGTTATTCAAATAAATAGTACTCTCTGTCTCCCTAAGTAATAAATGTACTGGTGGTGGTATAACTGTTACTGGCCCTGCCATAGTACTGGGTTGTAACTCTGTCTCCCCCTGTTGTCTGGAAATATCTGGAAACATGGTGGATCTGAGACTGCAATCATTTAAAATCATTGAATGCCAGCAGTTAATGTTGTAACTCTGTCTCCCCCTGTTGTCTGGTGGTGGTATAACAGCCATGGCCCTGCCAGCAGTGTTGTAACTCTGTCTCCCCCTGTTGTCTGGTGGTGGTATAACAGCCATGGCCCTGCCAGCAGTGTTTGGCCTGCCAGTCCTTCCACCAGAGCTGTTACTGAGGGTGCTGAGACTGCTGGATGTCTCCTCTCTCCTGGCCCTCTCCTCGGTCAACAGACACCTCCACCAGACCACCACAGACCCGGCCCTCTGGAGACACCTCTACCGCAGAGACTTCCGAGGTAGGACAAACGCACACAGACACACACACACACACACACACACACACACACACGGATATATTTATAAACACACATAAAATACAGGAGGTTTCTAGTCTGTCTGGAGGGTTTCTGGTCTGTCTGGAGGGTTTCTGGTCTGTCTGGAGGGTTTCTGGTCTGTCTGGAGGGTTTCTGGTCTGTCTGGAGGGTCTCCGGTCTGTCTGGAGGGTCTCTGGTCTGTCTGGAGGGTCTCTGGTCTGTCTGGAGGGTCTCTGGTCTGTCTGGAGGGTCTCTGGCCTGTCTGGAGGGTCTCGGTCTGTCTGGAGGGTCTCTGGTCTGTCTGGAGGGTCTCTGGTCTGTCTGGAGGGTCTCTGGTCTGTCTGGAGGGTTTCTGGTCTGTCTGGAGGGTCTCTGGCCTGTCTGGAGGGTCGCTCTGGTCTGTCTGGAGGGTCGCTCTGGTCTGTCTGGAGGTCTGTCTGGAGGGTCTCTGGTCTGTCTGGAGGTCTGTCTGGAGGGTCTCCGGTCTGTCTGGAGGGTATCTGGTCTGTCTGGAGGGTCGCTATGGTCTGTCTGGAGGGTCTCTGGTCTGTCTGGAGGGTCTCTGGTCTGTCTGGGTCTCTGGTCTGTCTGGAGGTCTCTGGTCTGTCTGGAGGGTCTCTGGTCTGTCTGGAGGGTCTCTGGTCTGTCTGGAGGGTCTCTGGTCTGTCTGGAGGGTGTCTGGAGGGTCTGTCTGTCTGGAGGGTCGCTGGATGGTCTGTCTGGAGGGTCTCTGGTCTGTCTGGAGGGGTCTGTCTGGAGGGTCTCTGGTCTGTCTGGAGGGTCTCTGGTCTGTCTGGAGGTCTGTCTGGAGGGTCTCTGGTCTGTCTGGAGGGTCTCTGGTCTGTCTGGAGGGTCTCTGGTCTGTCTGGAGGTCTCTGGTCTGTCTGGAGGGTCTCTGGTCTGTCTGGAGGTCTCTGGTCTGTCTGGAGGGTCTCTGGTCTGTCTGGAGGGTCTCTGGTCTGTCTGGAGGTCTGTCTGGAGGGTCTCTGGTCTGTCTGGAGGGTCTCTGGTCTGTCTGGAGGGTCTCTGGTCTGTCTGGAGGGTCTCTGGTCTGTCTGGAGGGTCTCTGGTCTGTCTGGAGGGTCTCTGGTCTGTCTGGAGGGGTCTGTCTGGTCTGTCTGGAGGTCTGGTCTGTCTGGAGGGTCTCTGGTCTGTCTGGAGGGTCTCTGGCCTGTCTGGAGGCCTGTCTGGAGGGTCTCTCGGTCTGTCTGGAGGGTCTCTGGTCTGTCTGGAGGGTCTCTGGTCTGTCTGGAGGGTCTCTGGTCTGTCTGGAGGGTCTCTGGTCTGTCTGGAGGGTCTCTGGTCTGTCTGGAGGTCTGTCTGGAGGGTCTCTGGTCTGTCTGGAGGGTCTCTGGAGGGTCTCTGGTCTGTCTGGAGGGTCTCTGGCCTGTCTGGATGCCTGTCTGGAGGGTCTCCGGTCTGTCTGGAGGGTATCTGGTCTGTCTGGAGGGTCTCTGGTCTGTCTGGAGGGTCTCTGGTCTGTCTGGAGGGTCTCTGGTCTGTCTGGAGGGTCTGTCTGGAGGGTCTCTGGTCTGTCTGGAGGTCTCTGGAGGGTCTCTGGTCTGTCTGGAGGGTCTCTGGTCTGTCTGGAGGGTCTCTGGTCTGTCTGGAGGGTCTCTGGTCTGTCTGGAGGGTCTCTGGTCTGTCTGGAGGGTCTCTGGTCTGTCTGGAGGCCTTTCTGGAGGGTCTCTGGTCTGTCTGGAGGGTCTCTGGTCTGTCTGGAGGGTCTGTCTGGAGGGTCTCTGGTCTGTCTGGAGGGTCTCTGGCCTGTCTGGAGGGTCTCTGGTCTGTCTGGAGGTCTCTGGTCTGTCTGGAGGGTCTCTGGTCTGTCTGGAGGGTCTGTCTGGAGGTCTGTCTGGAGGTCTGTCTGGAGGGTCTCTGGTCTGTCTGGAGGGTCTCTGGTCTGTCTGGAGGTCTGTCTGGAGGGTCTCTGGTCTGTCTGGAGGTCTCTGGTCTGTCTGGAGGGTCTCTGGTCTGTCTGGAGGGTCTCTGGTCTGTCTGGAGGGTCTCTGGTCTGTCTGGAGGGTCTCTGGTCTGTCTGGAGGGTTTCTGGTCTGTCTGGAGGGTCTCTGGTCTGTCTGGAGGGTCTCTGGTCTGTCTGGAGGGTCTCTGGTCTGTCTGGAGGGTCTCTGGCCTGTCTGGAGGTCTCTGGTCTGTCTGGAGGGTCTCCGGTCTGTCTGGAGGTTCTGGTCCTGGGTGGTCTGGAGGATTCTCTCTGGTCTGTCTGGAGGGTCTCTGGTCTGTCTGGAGGTCTGTCTGGAGGGTCTCTGGTCTGTCTGGAGGTCTCTGGTCTGAATTCTACTGGAGGTCTCTATGGTCTGTCTGTCAGAGGTCTCTGGCCCCTGTCTGGAGGGTCTCTGGTCTGACACTCTGGAGGGTCTCTGTATTCTACTGTCTGGAGGGACCTCTGGTCTGTCTGGAGGGTCTCCAGGTCTGTCTGGAGTCTCTGGCCTCTGGTCTGTCTGGAGGGTCTACATATGGTCTGTCTGGAGGGTCTCTGGTCTGTCTGGAGGGTCAGGTCTGTCTCCATATTGTCTGTTAAATGGTCTGTCTGAGTATGTTAGATTCTACATGGTCTGATCTGGGAGCAAGCCAGAGACACACTCAGTGATGGAGTCAGGTCCCAGTATTCTACATTGACTGTTGCAGAGGGATTCTACATTATAGATATGGATTCTACATTAGAAGACCTCAGTGTTAGATTCTACATTCTAGATATGTGTTGCAGTCAAGACCATTTAAATGTTAGATTCAGTATTATAGATATGTTAGATTCTACATTATAGATATGTTAGATTCTACATATTATAGATATGTTAGATTCTACATTAGAGATATGTTAGATTCTACATTGTAGATATGTTAGATTCTACATTATAGATATGTTAGATTCTACATTATAGATATATGTTAGATTCTACATTATAGACTGTTATGTTAGATTTCACATTCAGTAGATATGTTAGATTCTACATTATATTACTGTTAGATTCTACATTATAGATATGTTAGATTCTACATTATTGGCTGTTATAGATATGTTAGATTCTACATTAGTAGATATGTTAGATTCTACATTATAGATTAGTTATTCACTCAGTGGATAGATATGTTACATATTGACTACAGACAGCCAGACCACAGCAGAACTCAGTAGAGTCAGGTCCCAGTATTCTACCTGTTGCAGACAGCCAAGACCACAACCAGAGACACTCAGTGGAGAGGTGAGTCAGTTCAATTCTACATATTGACTGTTGCAGACGCCAAGACCACAGCAGAGACACTCAGTGGAGAGAGGTGATCAGAGACACTCAGTATTCTACATATTGACTGTTGGGCAATGGTACAAGCAGAGACACTCAGTGGAGAGAGGTGGATCAGGGTCCCAGTATTCTACATATTGACTGTTGCAGACAGCCAAGACCACAGCAGAGACACTCAGTGGAGAGAGGTGAGTCAGGTCCCAGTATTCTCATATTGACTGTTGCAGACAGCCAAGACCACAGCAGAGACACTCAGTGGAGAGAGGTGAGTCAGGTCCCAGTATTCTACATATTGACTGTTGCAGACAGCCAAGACCCACAGCAGAGACACTCAGTGGAGTAGAGGTGAGTCAGGTCCCAGTATTCTCATATTGACTGTTGCAGACAGCCAAGACCACAGCAGAGACACTCAGTGGAAGAGGTAGGAGTCAGGTCCCATATTCTACATATTGACTGTTGCAGACAGCCAAGACCACAGCAGAGACACTCAGTGGAGAGAGGTGAGTCAGGTCCCAGTATTCTACGTATTGACTGTTGAGCAGCAAGACAAGCCAAGACCACCGCAGAGACACTCCAGTGGAGAGAGGTGAGTCAGGTCCCAGTATTCTACATATTGACTGTTGCAGACGGCCAAGACCACAGCAGAGACACTCAGTGGAGAGAGGTGAGTCAGGTCCCAGTATTCTACATATTGACTGTTGACCAAGACCACAGCAGAGCAGTGAGTCAAGATTATTATTCCAAGACCACAGCAGAGACACTCAGTGGAGAGGTGGAGTCAGGTCCCAGTATTCTACATCAGCTGTTGCAGACGGCCAAGACCACAGCAGAGACACTCAGTGGGAGAGGTGAGTCAGGTCAGTATTCTACATATTGACTGTTGCAGACAGCCAAGACCACAGCAGAGACACTCCAGTGGAGAGTGGAGAGGTGAGTCAGGTCCCAGTATTCTACATATTGACTGTTGCAGACAGCCAAGACCACAGCAGAGACACTCAGTGGAGAGAGTGAGTCAGGTCCCAGTATTCTACATATTGACTGTTGCAGACGGCCAAGACCACAGCAGAGACACTCAGTGGAGAGAGGTGAGTCAGGTCCCAGTATTCTACATATTGACTGTTGCAGGACAGCCAAGACCACAGCAGAGACACTCAGTGGAGAGAGAGGTGAGTCAGGTCCCAGTATTCTACATATTGACTGTTGCAGACAGCCAAGACCACAGCAGAGACACTCAGTGGAGAGAGGTGAGTCAGGTCCAGTATTCTACATATTGACTGTTGCAGACAGCCAAGACCACAGCAGAGACACTCAGTGGAGAGAGTGAGTCAGGTCCCAGTATTCTACATATTGACTGTGCAGACAGCCAAGACCACAGCAGAGACACTCAGTGGAGAGAGGTGAGTCAGGTCCCAGTATTCTACATATTGACTGTTGCAGGCGGCCAAGACCACAGCAGAGACACTCAGTGGAGGAAGGTGAGTCAGGTCCAGTATTCTACATATTGACTGTTGCAGACAGCCAAGACCACAACAGAGACACTCAGTGGAAGAGTGTGAGTCAGGTCCCAGTATTCTACATATTGACTGTTGCAGACAGCCAAGACCACAGC
>NW_027037877.1:0-23383 GCF_034236695.1 Oncorhynchus nerka | reverse complement strand
ACCCTAGTAGTCAGATGTGGGATTATTAACAGGTGGTAACCCTAGAAGTCAGATGTGGGATTATTAACATGTGGTAACCCTAGTAGTCAGATGTGGGATTATTAACATGTGGTAACCCTAGTAGTCAGATGTGGGATTATTAACAGGTGGTAACCCTAGAAGTCAGATGTGGGATTATTAACAGGTGGTAACCCTAGTAGTCAGATGTGGGATTATTAACAGGTGGTAACCCTAGAAGTCAGATGTGGGATTATTAACAGGTGGTAACCCTAGAAGTCAGATGTGGGATTATTAACTGGTGGGATTATTAACAGGTGGTATCCCTAGAAATCAGATGTGGGATTATTAACAGGTGGTAACCCTAGAAGTCAGATGTGGGATTATTAACAGGTGGTAACCCTAGAAGTCAGATGTGGGATTATTAACAGGTGGTAGCCCTAGTAGTCAGATGTGGGATTATTAACATGTGGTAACCCTAGAAGTCAGATGTGGGATTATTAACAGGTGGTAACCCTAGAAGTCAGATGTGGGATTATTAACTGGTGGGATTATTAACAGGTGGTATCCCTAGAAATCAGATGTGGGATTATTAACAGGTGGTAACCCTAGTAGTCAGATGTGGGATTATTAACATGTGGTAACCCTAGAAGTCAGATGTGGGATTATTAACATGTGGTAACCCTAGAAGTCAGATGTGGGATTATTAACTGGTGGGATTATTAACAGGTGGTAACCCTAGAAGTCAGATGTGGGATTATTAACATGTGGTAACCCTAGAAGTCAGATGTGGGATTATTAACAGGTGGTAACCCTAGAAGTCAGATGTGGGATTATTAACAGGTGGTAACCCTAGAAGTCAGATGTGGGATTATTAACATGTGGTAACCCTAGGAGTCAGATGTGGGATTATTAACATGTGGTAACCCTAGAAGTCAGATGTGGGATTATTAACAGGTGGTAACCCTAGAAGTCAGATGTGGGATTATTAACAGGTGGTAACCCTAGTAGTCAGATGTGGGATTATTAACATGTGGTAACCCTAGAAGTCAGATGTGGGATTATTAACATGTGGGATTATTAACAGGTGGTAACACAGTATCCACATGTTCATATCGTCATACCATCCTTCTCATCCCAGGATTTAGGGTATTACCGGTTTAGCACAGAAGGGGGCGCTAAAAAAACAAGAAAAACCCATTGGGTCTCTATTACCAGAATGCTAACCAAATTACCACAAACCAATAGCAAAATCACATTGACGCTGTTAGCTAAATGCTAACAAGCGAAAAAAAGTACATAAACTAATTGCAATGTAAAGTTATACAAGCATAGTTAGTAGTTACCGGATGTAGAGATATACAAGCATAGCTAGTACATTTACATTTTTACATTTAAGTCATTTAGCAGACGCTCTTATCCAGAGCGACTTACAAATTGGTGCATTCACCTTATGACATCCAGTGGAACAGTAGTGCATCTAAATCTTTTAAGGGGGAGGGGGGGTGAGAGGGATTACTTTATCCTATCCTAGGTATTCCTTAAAGAGGTGGGGTTTCAGGTGTCTCCGGAAGGTGGTGATTGACTCCGCTGTCCTGGCGTCGTGAGGGAGTTTGTTCCACCATTGGGGGGCCAGAGCAGCGAACAGTTTTGACTGGGCTGAGCGGGAACTGTACTTCCTCAGTGGTAGGGAGGCGAGCAGGCCAGAGGTGGATGAACGCAGTGCCCTTGTTTGGGTGTAGGGCCTGATCAGAGCCTGGAGGTACTGAGGTGCCGTTCCCCTCACAGCTCCGTAGGCAAGCACCATGGTCTTGTAGCGGATGCGAGCTTCAACTGGAAGCCAGTGGAGGGAGCGGAGGAGCGGGGTGACGTGAGAGAACTTGGGAAGGTTGAACACCAGACGGGCTGCGGCGTTCTGGATGAGTTGTAGGGGTTTAATGGCACAGGCAGGGAGCCCAGCCAACAGCGAGTTGCAGTAATCCAGACGGGAGATGACAAGTGCCTGGATTAGGACCTGCGCCGCTTCCTGTGTGAGGCAGGGTCGTACTCTGCGGATGTTGTAGAGCATGAACCTACATAGCTAGTAGTTACCGGATGTGGAGATATACAAGCATAGCTAGTAGTTACCGGATGTATAGATATACAAGCATAGCTAGTAGTTACCGGATGTAGAGATATACAAGCATAGCTAGTAGTTACCGGATGTATAGATATACAAGCATAGCTAGCTAGTAGTTACCGGATGTAGAGTTATACAAGCATAGTTAGTAGTTACCGGATGTAGAGTTATACAAGCATAGTTAGTTACCGGATGTAGAGTTATACAAGCATAGCTAGTAGTTACCGGATGTATAGATATACAAGCATAGCTAGTAGTTACCGGATGTAGAGATATACAAGCATAGCTAGTAGTTACCGGATGTAGAGTTATACAAGCATAGTTAGCTAGTAGTTACCGGATGTAGAGATATACAAGCATAGTTAGTAGTTACCGGATGTAGAGATATACAAGCATAGTTAGTAGTTACTGGATGTAGAGATATACAAGCATAGCTAGTAGTTACCGGATGTATAGTTATACAAGCATAGTTAGTAGTTACCGGATGTATAGATATACAAGCATGGCTAGTAGTTACCGGATGTAGAGTTATACAAGCATAGTTAGCTAGTAGTTACCGGATGTAGAGATATACAAGCATAGTTAGTAGTTACCGGATGTATAGTTATACAAGCATAGTTAGTAGTTACTGGATGTAGAGATATACAAGCATAGCTAGTAGTTAACGGATGTATAGTTATACAAGCATAGTTAGTAGTTACTGGATGTAGAGATATACAAGCATAGCTAGTAGTTACCGGATGTATAGATGTACAAGCATAGCTAGTAGTTACCGGATGTAAAGTTATACAAGCATAGTTAGTAGTTACCGGATGTATAGATATACAAGCATAGCTAGTAGTTACCGGATGTAGAGATATACAAGCATAGCTAGTAGTTACCGGATGTATAGATATACAAGCATAGCTAGTAGTTACCGGATGTAGAGATATACAAGCATAGCTAGTAGTTACCGGATGTAGAGTTATACAAGCATAGTTAGCTAGTAGTTACCGGATATAGAGATATACAAGCATAGCTAATAGTTACCGGATGTAAAGATATACAAGCATAGTTAGTAGTTACCGGATGTAGAGATATACAAGCATAGTTAGTAGTTACCGGATGTAGAGATATACAAGCATAGCTAGTAGTTACCGGATGTAGAGATATACAAGCATAGTTAGTAGTTACCGGATGTAGAGATATACAAGCATAGTTAGTAGTTACCGGATGTAGAGATATACAAGCATAGCTAGTAGTTACCGGATGTAGAGTTATACAAGCATAACTAGTAGTTACCGGATGTATAGATATACAAGCATAGTTAGTAGTTACCGGATGTAGAGATATACAAGCATAGTTAGTAGTTACCGGATGTATAGATATACAAGCATAGCTAGTAGTTACCGGATGTAAAGATATACAAGCATAGTTAGCTAGTAGTTACCGGATGTAGAGATATACAAGCATAGCTAGTAGTTACCGGATGTAGAGATATACAAGCATAGCTAGTAGTTACCGGATGTAGAGATATACAAGCATAGCTAGTAGTTACCGGATGTATAGTTATACAAGCATAGTTAGTAGTTACCGGATGTAAAGTTATACAAGCATAGCTAGTAGTTACCGGATGTAAAGATGTACAAGCATAGCTAGTAGTTACCGGATGTAGATATATACAAGCATAGCTAGTAGTTACCGGATGTAGAGATATACAAGCATAGCTAGTAGTTACCGGATGTAAAGTTATACAAGCATAGCTAGTAGTTACCGGATGTAAAGTTATACAAGCATAGTTTGTAGTTACCGGATGTAAGGTAAATGTATACCCTATACCAGTACACTAACACGGTATACCCTATACCAGTACACTAACACAGTATACCCTATACCAGTACACTAACAGTACACTAACACAGTATACCCTATACCAGTAGACTAACACGGTATACCCTATACCAGTACACTAACACGGCATAATCTCTATACCAGTACACTAACAGTACACTAACACAGTATACCCTATACCCTATACCAGTACACTAACACGGTATACCCTATACCCTATACCAGTACACTAACACGGTATACCCTATACCAGTACACTAACATGGTATACCCTATACCAGTACACTAACACGGTATACCCTATACCCTATACCAGCATACACTAACACGTATACCCTATACCAGTACACTAACACGGCATACCCTATACCAGTACACTAACACGGTATACCCTTACAGCCAGTACACTAACACAGTATAAATTCTATACCAGTACACTAACACGGAATACCCTATACCCTATACCACTAACACGGTATACCCTATACCAGTACACTAACACGGTATACCCTATACCCTATACCAGTACACTAACACGGTATACCCTATACCAGTACACTAACACAGTATACCCTATACCAGTACATCAACACGGTATACCCTATACCAGTACACTAACACGGTATACCCTATACCAGCAATAATTAACACAGTATACCCTATACCAGTACACTAACACGGTATACCCTATACCCTATACCAGTACACTAACACAGTATACCCTATACCAGTACACTAACACAGTATACCCTATACCAGCACACTAACACGGTATACCCTATACCATACACTAACACGGTATACCCTATACCAGCACACTAACACAGTATACCCTATACCAGTACACTAACACGGTATACCCTATACCCTATACCAGCACACTAACACGGTATACCCTATACCAGCACACTAACACGGTATACCCTATACCAGTACACTAACACAGTATAAATTCTATACCAGTACACTAACACGGTATACCCTATACCCTATACCAGTACACTAACAAGGCTAACACGGTATACCCTATACCAGTACACTAACACTATACCCTATACCAGTACACTAACACGGCATACCCTATACCCTATACCAGTACACTAACACGGATACCCTATACCAGTACACTAACACGGTATACCCCATACCAGCACACATAACACAGTATACCCTATACCAGTACACTAACACTACCATACACCAACTATACCCTATACCAGTACACTAACACTATACCCTATACCCCATACCAGTACACTAACACGGTATACCCTATACCATACCCTATACCCTATACCAGTACACTAACACAGTATACCCTATACCAGTACACCAACACGGTATACCCTATACCAGTACACTAACACAGTATACCCTATACCAATACACTAACACGGTATACCCTATACCCCTATACCAGTACATTAACACGGTATACCCTATACCAGCACTAACACGGTATACCCTACACCCTATACCAGTACACTAACACAGTATACCCTATACCAGTACACTAACACAGTATACCCTATACCAGTACACTAAAAGTACACCTACACTAACACAGTATACCCTATACCCTATACCAGTACACTAACACAGTATACCCTATACCAGTACACTAACACTATACCCTATACCCTACCAGTACACTAACACGGTATACCCTATACCCTATACCAGTACACTAACACAGTATACCCTATACCAGTACACTAACACTATACCCTATACCAGTACACTAACATGGTATACCCTATACCAGTACACTAACACAGTATACCCTATACCAGTACACTAACACTATACCCTATACCAGTACACTAACACAGCATACCCTATACCAGTACACTAACACGGTATACCCTATACCCTATACCAGTACACCAACACAGTATACCCTATACCAGTATACTAACACGGCATACCCTATACCAGTACACTAACACAGTATACCCTATACCCTATACCCTATACCAGTACACTAACACGTATACCCTATACCCTATACCAGTACACTAACACAGTATACCCTATACCAGTACTATACCAGTACACTAACCTATACCCTATACCAGTACACTAACACGGTATACCCTATACCCTATACCAGTACACTAACACAGTATACCCTATACCCTATACCAGTACACTAACACACCCTATACCCTATACCAGTATACTAACACAGCATACCCTATACCAATACACTAACACGGTATACCCTATACCCTATACCAGTACACTAACACTATACCCCCCTATACCAGTACACTAACACGTACCCTATACCCTATACCAGTACACTAACACAGTATACCCTATACCCTATACCAGTACACTAACACTATACCCTATACCAGTTATTAATTAACACGGTATACCCTATACCCTATACACGGCATACCCTATATTAACACTAACACCTATACCCTATACCAGCACTAACACGTATACCCTATACCAGTACACTAACACGGTATACCCTATACCCTATACCAGTACACTAACACTATACCCTATACCAGTACATACCAGTATACCCTATACCAGTACACTAACACTATACCCTATACCCTATACCAGTACACTAACACAGCATAACACAGTACACTAACACTATACCCTATACCAGTACACTAACACGGTATACCCTATACCCTATACCAGTACACTAACACAGTATACCCTATACCAGTACACTAACACTATACCCTCTATACCAGTACACTAACATGGTATACCCTATACCAGTACACTAACACAGTATACCCTATACCAGTACACTAACACTAACACAGTACACTAACACAGCATACCCTATACCAATACACAACACAGTATACCCTATACCCTATACCAGCACTAACACAGTATACCCTATACCAGTACACTAACACGGTATACCCTATACCAGTACACTAACACAGTATACCCTATACCAGTACACTAACACGGCATAAATTCTATACCAGTACACAAACATGGTATACCCTATACCCTATACCAGTACACTAACACAGTATACCCTATACCAGTACACTAAACACCCTATACCCTATACCAGTACACTAACACGGTATACCCTATACTCCTATACCAGTACACTAACACGTGTATACCCTATACCCTATACCAGTACACTAACACTATACCCTATAATCATACCAGTACACCAACACAAAGATACCCTATACCAGTACACTAACACGGTATACCCTATACCCTATACCAGTACACTAACACGGTATACTATACCCTATACCAGTACACTAACAATACCCTATACCCTATACCAGTACACTAACACTATACCCTATACCCTATACCAGGCACTAACACGGTATACCCTATACCCTATACCAGTACACTAACACAGTATACCCTATACCAGTACACTAACACGGTATACCCTATATACACTAACACAGTATACACTATACCAGTACACTAACACGGTATACCCTATACCCTATACCAGTACACTAACACAGTATACCCTATACCAGTACACTAACACGGTATACCCTATATACCAGTACACTAACACTATACCCTATACCCTATACCAGTACACCAACACAGTATACCCTATACCCATACCAGTACACTAACACAGTATACCCCTATACCAGTACACTATACCCTATACCAGTACACTAACACGGTATACCCTATACCAGTACACTAACACGGCAGTATACCCTATACCAGTACACTAACACTATACCCTATACCAGTATAACATGGTAACACGGTATACCCTATACCAGTACACTAACACGGTATACCCTATACCAGTACACAGTACACAACACTCATACCCTATACCCTATACCAGTACACTAACACGGTATACCCTATACCAGTACACTAACACAGTATACCCTATACCAGTACACTAACACGGTATACCCTATACCAGTACACTAACACAGTATACCCTATACCAGTACACTAACACTATACCCTATACCAGTACACTAACACGGTATACCCTATACCCTATACCAGTACACTAACACGGTATACCCTATACCAGTACACTAACACGGTATACCCTATACCCTATACCAGTACACTAACACGGTATACCATATACCCTATACCAGTACACTAACACAGTATACCCTATACCAGTACACAACATACCCTATACCAGTACACTAACACAGTATACCCTATACCAGTACACTAACACGGTATACCCTATACCCTATACCAGTACACTAACACAGTATACCCTATACCAGTACATCAACACTATACCCTATACCCTATACCAGTACACTAACACGGTATACCCTATACCAGTACACTAACACAGGTATAACACTATACCCTATACCAGTACACTAACACACTATACCAATAACACAGTATACCCTATACCAGTACACTAACACGGTATACCCTATACCAGTACACTAACACAGTATACCCTATACACCAGTTAACACGGTATACCCTATACCAGTACACTAACACGGTATACCCTATACCCTATACCAGTACACTAACACAGTATACCCTATACCAGTACACTAACACGGTATACCCTATACCCTATACCAGTACACTAACACGGTATACCCTATACCCTATACCAGCACACTAACACAGTATACCCTATATACCAGTACACTAACACGGTATACCCTATACCCTATACCAGTACACTAACACGGTATACCCTATACCCTATACCAGTACACTAACACGGTATACCCTATACCAGTACACTAACACGGTATACCCTATACCCTATACCAGTACACTAACACGGTATACCCTATACCACACTAACACGGTATACCCTATACCCTATACCAGTACACTAACACGGTATACCCTATACCAGTACACTAACACGGTATACCCTATACCAGTACACTAACACAGTATACCCTATACCAGTACACTAACACGGTATACCCTATACCAGTACACTAACACGGTATACCCTATACCCTATACCAGTACACTAACACAGTATACCCTATACCAGTACACTAACACAGCATACCCTATACCCTATACCAGTACACTAACACAGTATACCCTATACCCTATACCAGTACACTAACACTATACCCTATACCAGTACACTAACACGGTATACCCTATACCCTATACCAGTACACTAACACAGTATACCCTATACCAGTACACTAACACTATACCCTATACCAGTACACTAACATGGTATACCCTATACCCTATACCAGTACACTAACACAGTATACCCTATACCAGTACACTAACACTATACCCTATACCAGTACACTAACACAGTATACCCTATACCAATACACTAACACCTATACCTATACTATACCAGCACACTAACACAGTATACCCTATACCAGTATACTAACACGGTATACCCTATACCAGTACACTAACACAGTATACCCTATACCAGTACACTAACACGGTATACCCTATACCAGTACACTAACACGGTATACCCTATACCCTATACCAGTACACTAACACAGTATACCCTATACCAGTACACTAACACGGTATACCCTATACCCTATACCAGTACACTAACACGGTATACCCTATACCCTATACCAGTACACTAACACGGTATACCCTATACCTATGCCAGTACACTAACACTATACCCTATACCCTATACCAGTACACTAACACTATACCCTATACCAGTACACTAACACTATACCTATACCTATACCAGTACACTAACACTATACCCTATACCCTATACCAGTACACTAACACGGTATACCCTATACCCTATACCAGTACACTATGGTATACCTATGCCAGTACACTAACACGGTATACCTATACCAGTACACTAACACAAAAGTATACCTATACCAGTACACTAACACAGGTATACCCTATACCAGTACACTAACACATAGAGGGTATACCCTATGCCAGTACACTAACACGGTATACCCTATACCCTATGCAGTACACTAACACGGTATACTGCAGTACACTAACACAGTATACCCTATGCACCAGTACACTAACTGTTATACCTATACCTATGCCAGTACACTAACACAATTATACCTATACCATTACACTAACACTATACCTATACCAGTACACTAACACGGTATACCTATACCCTATACCAGTACACTAACACAGTATACCTATGCCAGTACACTAACATACCTATGCCGGTACTAACATGGTATGCCCTGCTGCCTATGCCAGTACACTAACACAGTATACCTATACCAGTACACATAACACTATACCCTATACCAGTACACTAACACAGTATACCTATACCAATACACTAACACGGTATACCCTATACCTATACCAGTACACTAACACAGTATACCCTATACCAGTATACTAACACGGTATAACCCCTACTGCCAGTACACTAACACAGTATACCTATACCAGTACACTAACACGGTATACCCTATCAGTACACTAACACGGTATGCCCTATACCCTATACCAGTACACTAACACAGTATGCCCTAATTAGTTACACTAACACGGTATACCCTATACCCTATACCAGTACACTAACACGGTATACCCTATACCCTATACCAGTACACTAAACACGGTATACCCTATACCCTTACACCAACACTATGACCCTATACCCTATACCAGTACTATTACGGCATGCCCTATACCAGTACACTAAATGCTGCATACCCTATACCCCATGCCAGCACTAATACCCTATACCCTATACCTGTACACTAACACTATACCCTATATCTTTCCTATACCAGTACAATTAACATGGTATGCCTATGCCTATACCAGTACACTAACACGGTATACCCTATGCCTATACCAGTACACAACACGGTATACCCTATGCCAGTACACCAACACGGTATACCCTACCCTATACCAGTACACTAACACAGTATACCTATACCAGTACACTAACACGGTATACCCTATACCAGTACACTAACACGGTATACCCTATACCAGTACACTAACACAGTATACCTATACCAGTACACTAACACAGTATACCCTATACCCTATACCAGTACCTCTATCGGCCGCCACTGTGGGCTGTAATGTGTGGATGAGATGAGACCTACCGTCTCTGTTGGTGTCCATCTGTCTGAAGATCTTCCGTCCTCTTCTGGAGTGGACTCCAGTCTTCTGGCATCTTCATCACAGACGCATACCATCTTATGAGATGGCCTGAGAATTAAAGACACAGACACCATCTTATAGACATCCTGAGAATTAAACACACAGACACCCTGGAGAATTAAATACACAGACACCCTGGAGAATTAAACACACAGACACCATCTTATAGACACCCTGGAGAATTAAACACACAGACACCCTGGAGAATTAGAACACACAGACCCCTGGAGAATTAAACACACAGACACCCTGGAGAATTAAACACAGACACCCTGGAGAATTAAACACAGACACCCTGGAGAATTAAACACACAGACACCCTGGAGAATTAAACACACAGACACCCTGAATTAAAACACAGACACCCTGGAGAATTAAACACACAGACACCATCTTATAGACACCCTGGAGAATTAAACACACAACAGACACCCTGGAGAATTAAACACACAGACACCCTGAGAATTAAACACACAGACACCCTGGAGAATTAAAACACACAGACACCCTGGAGAATTAAACACACAGACACCCTGAGAATTAAAACACACAGACACCCTGGAGAATCAAAACACAGACACCTGGAGAATTAAACACAGACACCCTGGAGAATTAAACACAGACACCATCTTATAGACACCCTGGAGAATTAAACACACAGACACCCTGAGAATTAAACACACAGACACCCTGGAGAATTAAACACACAGACACCATCTTATAGACACCCTGAGAATTAAACACACAGACACCCTGGAGAATTAAACACACAGACACCCTGGAGAATTAAACACACAGACACCCTGGAGAATTAAACACACAGACACCCTGGAGAATTAAACACACAGACACCATCTTATAGACATCCTGGAGAATTAAACACACAGACACCCCTGGAGAATTAAACACACAGACAGCCTGGAGAATTAAACACACAGACACCATCTTATAGACACCTGGAGAATTAAACACACAGACACCCTGGAGAATAAACACACAGAATAAACACACAGACACCATCTTATAGACATCCTGGAGAATTAAACACACAGACACCCTGGAGAATTAAACACACAGACACCCTGGAGAATTAAACACACAGACACCCTGGAGAATTAAACACACAGACACCTGAGAATTAAACACACAGACACCCTGGAGAATTAAACACACAGACACCATCTTATAGACACCCTGGATAATTAAACACACAGACACCCTGGAGAATTAAACACACAGACACCATGGAGAATTAAACACACAGACACCTGGAGAATTAAACACACAGACACCTGGAGAATTAAACACACAGACACCCTGAGAATTAAAACACACAGACACCTGGAGAATTAAACACACAGACACCATCTTATAGATGTCCTGGAGAATTAAACACACAGACACCCTGGAGAATTAAACACACAGACACCCTGGAGAATTAAACACACAGACATCCTGGAGAATTAAACACACAGACACCCTGGAGAATTAAACACACAGACACCCTGGAGAATTAAACACACAGACACCATCTTATAGACATCCTGGAGAATTAAACACACAGACACCCTGGAGAATTAAAGACACAGACACCATCTTATAGATATCCTGGAGAATTAAACACACAGACACCATCTTATAGACACCCTGGAGAATTAAACACACAGACACCCTGGAGAATTAAACACACAGACACCCTGGAGAATTAAACACACAGACACCATCTTATAGACATCCTGGAGAATTAAACACACAGACATCCTGGAGAATTAAACACAGACACCCTGAGAATTAAACACACAGACACCCTGGAGAATTAAACACACAGACACCATCTTATAGACACCCTGGAGAATTAAACACACCCTGGAGAATTAAACACATCAGACACCCTGGAGAATTAAACACACAGACACCTGGAGAATTAAACACACAGACACCCTGAGAATTAAACACACAGACACCCTGGAGAATTAAACACACAGACACCCTGGAGAATTAAACACACAGACACCATCTTATAGACACCCTGGAGAATTAAACACACAGACACCCTGGAGAATTAAACACACAGACACCCTGGAGAATTAAACACACAGACACCCTGGAGAATTAAACACACAGACACCATCTTATAGACATCCTGGAGAATTAAACACACAGACACCCTGGAGAATTAAACACACAGACACCCTGGAGAATTAAACACACAGACACCATCTTATAGACATCCTGGAGAATTAAACACACAGACACCCTGGAGAATTAAACACACAGACACCCTGGAGAATTAAACACACAGACACCATCTTATAGACACCCTGGAGAATTAAACACACAGACACCCTGGAGAATTAAACACACAGACACCCTGAGAATTAAAACACAGACACCCTGGAGAATTAAACACACAGACACCCTGGAGAATTAAACACACAGACACCCTGGAGAATTAAACACACAGACATCCTGGAGAATTAAACACACAGACACCATCTTACGGTCTGGAAGGTTCTATTGGAGGAATATGGTCTGGAAGGTTCTATTGGAGGAATATGGTCTGGAAGGTTCTATTGAAGGAATATGGTCTGGAAGGTTCTATTAGAGGAATATGGTCCAGACTACGGCTCTGCAACACGTCTGAAGGAAGGTTCTATTGGAGGAATATGTTCTGGAAGGTTCTATTAGAGGAATATGGTCTGGAAGGTTCTATTGGAGGAATAAGGTCTGGAAGGTTCTATTGGAGGAATATGGTCTGGAAGGTTCTATTGGAGGAATATGGTCTGGAAGGTTCTATTGGAGGAATATGGTCTGGAAGGTTCTATTGGAGGAATATGGTCTGGAAGGTTCTATTGGAGAATATGGTCTGGAAGGTTCTATTGAAGATATGGTCTGGAAGGTTCTATTGGAGGAATATGGTCTGGAAAGGTTCTGAAGGTTCATTGAGGAATAAGGTCTGGAAGGTTCTATTGGAGGAATATGGTCTGGAAGGTTCTATTGGAGGAATATGGTCTGGAAGGTTCTATTGGAGGAATATGTCTGGAAGGTTCTATTAGAATATGGTCTGGAAGGTTTCTATGGAGTGAAATATGGTCTGGAAGGTTCTATTGGAGGAATATGGTCTGGAAAGGTTCTATTGGAGGAATATGGTCTGGAAGGTTCCATTGGAGGAATATGGTCTGGAAGGTTCTATTGGAGGAATATGGTCTGGAAGGTTCTATTGGAGGAATATGGTCTGGAAGGTTCTGGAGGAATATGGTCTGGAAGGTTCTATTGGAGGAATATGGGTCTGGAAGGTTCTATTGGAGGAATATGGTCGGAAGGTTCTATTGGAGGAATATGGTCCGGAAGGTTCTATTGAGTGAATATGGTCTGGAAGGTTCTATTGGAGGAATATGGTCTGGAAGGTTCTATTGGAGGAATAAGGTCTGGAAGGTTCTATTGGAGGAATATGGTCCGGGGCTACAGCCTGCCAGTGATAATGACATTGTCATGAAATACCTGAATCCCTAGTCAATTATTTTTCTCATTCTTTCTCTGCTAGATACATGACCATAGAAATGTCTTTAGAGTAAATGACCTGTTTAAACAGTACATGTAGCAGAGGGACTGGGCTGGGAGCTGGGACTGGTCTGGGACTGGGAGCTGGGACTGGTCTGGGACTGGTCTGGGACTGGGAGCTGGGACTGGTCTGGGGCTGGGAGCTGGGACTGGTCTGGGACTGGGATCTGGGACTGGGAGCTGGGACTGGTCTGGGAGCTGGGACTGGTCTGGGAGCTGGGAGCTGGGACTGGTCTGGGACTGGGAGCTGGGACTGGGAGCTGGGACTGGTCTGGGAGCTGGGACTGGTCTGGGACTGGGAGCTGGGACTGGTCTGGGAGCTGGGAGCTGGGACTGGTCTGGGACTGGTCTGGGGCTGAGAGCTGGGACTGGTCTGGGACTGGGAGCTGGGACTGGTCTGGGAGCTGGGAGCTGGGACTGGTCTGGGACTGGGAGCTGGGACTGGGAGCTGGGACTGGTCTGGGAGCTGGGACTGGTCCGGGACTGGGAGCTGGGACTGGTCTGGGAGCTGGGACTGGGAGCTGAGACTGGGGCTGGGACTGGTCTGAGACTGGGGCTGGGACTGGTCTGGGACTGGGAGCTGGGACTGGTCTGGGGAGCTGGGACTGGTCTGGACTGGGAGCCGGGACTGGTCTGGGACTGGGAGCTGGGAGCTGGGACGGGTCTGGGTCTGGGAGCTGGGACTGGTCTGGGAGCTGGGACTGGGAGCTGGGACTGGGAGCTGGGACTGGTCTGGGAGCTGGGCGCTGGGAGTCTGGGACTGGTCTGGGACTGGGAGCTGGTCTGGGACTGGGAGCTGGGACTGGTCTGGGAGCTGGGTCTGGGACTGGGAGCTGGGACTGGTCTGGGACTGGGAGCTGGGACTGGTCTGGGACTGGTCTGGGACTGGGAGCTGGTCTGGGACTGGGAGCTGGGACTGGTCTGGGACTGGTCTGGGACTGGGAGCTGGGACTGGTCTGGGACTGGGAGCTGGGACTGGTCTGGGACTGGGAGCTGGGACTGGTCTGGGACTGTCTGCCAGCAGCTAGGACTGGTCTGGGACTGTCTGCCAGCAGCTAGGACTGGTCTGGGACTGTCTGCCAGTGGGCTGGGAGCTCGGATTGGTCTGGGACTATCTGCCAGCAGCTAGGACTGGTCTGGGAATGGGAGCTGGGACTGTCTGGGACTGGAGCTGGGACTGGTCTTAAAACTGGTCTGGGACTGGGAGCTCAGACTGGTCTGGGACTGTCTGCCAGCAGCTAGGACTGGTCTGGGACTATCTTCCAGCAGCTAGGACTGGTCTGGGACTGGGAGCTAGGACTGGGCTGGGACTGGGAGCTGGGACTGGTCTAGGACTGGTCTGGGAGCTCAGACTGGTCTGGGACTGTCTGCCAGCAGCTAGGACTGGGCTGGGACTGGGAGCTCGGACTGGTCTGGGACTGGTCTGGGACTGGGAGCTCAGACTGGTCTGGGACTATCTGCCAGCAGCTAGGACTGGTCTGTCTTATGGATAAAGACAGTGATGCTGCTGTTTAGTGTTTCATTACAGATCGGGCCAGTTTCTGCAACATTTTAACGAGGAGTTAACAAGAGTATATATACCTATCGGTATGCAGGCAGTCTAAGCATTGTAGGTGTTTATGTGCATGTATGTTTGTATGTAAGTTTATACAGGAGTGAAATCCAACAGTAAGATATGTGGCTGATCAGCAAATAATCAGTCAGCATGAACCCTTCCTACAGAGGACAAACCAGTTGGTACACACTACTGAAGGTCAATTCTCACCTCCACCATCTCCAGACCTCATGTGTCTGTTCCTGTCTCACCTCTATCATCTCTAGACCTCATGTGTCTGTTCCTGTCTCACCCTACCATCTCCACCATCTCAGACTCTCCTCATGTGTCGGTTCCTGTCTCACCTCCACCATCTCCAGACCTCCTCATGTGTCTGTTCCTGTCTCACCTCCACCATCTCAGACCTCCTCATGTGTCTGTTCCTGTCTCACCTCTACCATCTCAGACCTCCTCATGTGTCTGTTCCTGCCTCCCACCTCTACCATCTCAGACCTCCTCATGTGTCTGTTCCTGCTCACCTCTATCATCTCAGACCTCCTCATGTGTCTGTTCCTGTCTCACCTCTATCATCTCAGACCTCCTCATGTCTGTTCCTGTCTCACCTCCACCATCTCAGACCTCCTCATGTGTCTGTTCCTGTCCGTGCCTACAAATAACTCACACCAGAACTACAAATCCCACCTCTCTGTTCCTGCCTCACCTGTACGATCTCCAGCATCTCAGACTTGCTGATGTATCGTTCCGCCCAGGTCGTTACATGCTGAAGGCCCACTTCAATTTCTGCCCAGCTTGCCCGCATGACGTGACGCTCAGAGCGATGATGAACTCCCGGAAGTCGATGGTCCCGTCCCCATTGGCGATCGAAGGTGCGAAGACGTGCTCTGCGAACTTGGAGGCGTCTCCCGTAAGGGAAGAAGTTACCGTCTTCTTAAACTCCTCCATGGAGGTTCCCGCTGAGGCAGTCTCTCCAGGAAACCCCTTGTACCACTCCTGGATCTCATGCTCCGTGATCCGTGCTCTCCAGCAGATCCTGCATACCTCAGAGGCGGAGTTTGCTGTTCTGCTTCCCCATGACTGGTACTGGTTACTATAGTAACAACTGGAAGAGAGAGAGAGAGAGGAAACGAAGCTGAGAAAGAGAGGAAGATGTCCACTGGTACTGAAGACCATGATGATAACGGCTAACAGAAAGAACTAAATGTTAGCTGTATATTCCAGCAGCTGTATGCTGACGGCTGTATGCTGGCGGCTGTGGCTTGTATGGCAACGGCTGTATGTTGACGGGTATATGTTGTGACTGTATGTTGACGGCTGTATGCTGGCGGCTGTATGCTGGCGGGCTGTATGTTGGCGGCTGTATGCTGGCGGCTGTATGCTGACGGCTGTATGCTGACGGCTGTATGTTGACGGCTGTATGCTGACGGCTGTATGTTGACGGCTGTATGCTGACGGGCTGTATGCTGACGGGCTGTATGCTGACGGCTGTATGTTGATGGCTGTATGCTGACGGCTGTATGTTGACGGCTGTATGTTGATGGCTGTATGCTGACGGCTGTATGTTGACGGCTGTATGCTGACGGCTGTATGTTGACGGCTGTATGCTGACGGCTGTATGTTGACGGCTGTATGCTGACGGGCTGTATGCTGACGGCTGTATGCTGACGGCTGTATGCTGACGGGCTGTATGCTGACGGCTGTATGCTGACGGCTGTATGCTGACGGCTGTATGCTGACGGCTGTATGCTGACGGCTGTATGCTGACGGCTGTATGCTGACGGCTGTATGCTGACGGCTGTATGTTGACGGCTGTATGCTGACGGCTGTATGCTGACGGCTGTATGCTGACGGCTGTATGCTGGCGGCTGTATGCTGACGGCTGTATGCTGACGGCTGTATGCTGACGGCTGTATGTTGACGGCTGTATGCTGACGGCTGTATGTTGACGGCTGTATGCTGACGGCTGTATGCTGACGGCTTTATGCTGACGGCTGTATGTTGACGGCTGTATGCTGACGGCTGTATGCTGACGGCTGTATGCTGACGGCTGTATGCTGGTTGACGGCTGTATGTTGAAGGCTGTATGCTGACGGCTGTATGCTGACGGCTGTATGTTGACGGCTGTATGCTGACGGCTGTATGCTGACGGCTGTATGCTGACGGCTGTATGCTGACGGCTGTATGTTGACGGCTGTATGCTGACGGCTGTATGCTGACGGGCTGTATGCTGACGGCTTTATGCTGACGGCTGTATGTTGACGGCTGTATGCTGACGGCTGTATGCTGACGGCTGTATGCTGACGGCTGTATGTTGACGGCTGTATGCTGACGGCTGTATGTTGATGGCTGTACAGAGAAATTAGAAATGCACATCCTACATGACACAGGAAAAGAAAAAGGCCCCAAAACGTATGTTTGGTTGTTTGCATATCACAGAAAGCATCATTAGAAGACTACTTAGTTATCAGAGCAGCAAAGTAAGCAGACAGAACAGTATCTCTCTACTGCTATGCAACCAAACCGCCTGGGGTACCTTCTAAGGTACCCTTCACTGTGGAACGAGGGAGAAGTGGACTTCACTGTGCCCAGGAGTCTTCACATGCTCAATGTAACCAAACATATTGTTCTGTCTGGAGTGATGGAATATTCCATGCAGACAGACAGACAGACAGACAGACAGACACTACTGAACGTAAGGCTGTAGAAAACACCTGGAGACAGACACTACTGAACCTACGGCTGTAGGAAACACCTGGAGACAGACACTACTGAACCTACGGCTGTAGAAAACACCTGGAGACAGACACTACTGAACCCTCTCGGCTGTAGAAAACACCTGGAGACAGACACTACTGAACCTACGGCTGTGAAAACACCTGGAGACAGACACTGCAGGCTAGCTTGCCTAGAGAATACACTGAGTGGACTTGATAAGGTGCTGTGATACTACAGAACTATAACAGTTGACAGATCGATGAGTCATACTACAGAAGCGATGAGTCATACTACAGAACTATAACAGATAGGTCATACTACAGAACTATAACAGATCGATGAGTCATACTACAGAACTATAACAGATCGATGAGTCATACTACAGAAATATAACAGATCGATGAGTCATACTACAGAACTATAACAGTACTACAGACAGATCGATGAGTCATACTACTAACAGATCAATGGGGGAACTATAACAGAGCGATGAGTCATACTACAGAACTATAACAGATCGATGAGTCATACTACAGAACTATAACAGATCAATGAGTCATACTACAGAACTATAACAGAGCGATGAGTCATACTACAGAACTATAACAGAGCGATGAGTCATACTACAGAACTATAACAGAGCGATGAGTCATACTACAGAACTATAACAGAGCGATGAGTCATACTACAGAACTATAACAGAGCGATGAGTCATACTACAGAACTATAACAGTTGACAGATCGATGAGTCATACTACAGAACTATAACAGATTGTCATACTACAGAACTATCGATCGATGGAGTCATACTACAGAACTATAACAGTTGACAGATCGATGAGTCATACTACAGAACTATAACAGTTGACAGATCGATGAGTCAATACTACAGAACTATAACAGTTGACAGAGCGATGAGTCATACTACAGAACTATAACAGAGTACTACAGAACTATAAGGTCATATGAGTCATACTACAGAACTATAACAGTTGACAGAGCGATGAGTCATACTACAGAACTATAACAGAGCGATGGAGTCATACTACAGAACTATAACAGATCGATGAGTCATACTACAGAACTATAACAGATCGATGAGTCATACTACAGAACTATAACAGCGATGAGTCATACTACAGAACTATAACAGATCGATGAGTCATACTACAGAACTATAACAGATCGATGAGTCATACTACAGAACTATAACAGATCGATGGAGTCATACTACAGAACTATAACAGATCGATGAGTCATACTACAGAACTATAACAGATCCTGGTCTACTACAGAACTATCGTCATGATCATACTACAGAACTATCGATGAGTCATACTACAGAACTGTAACAGTTGACACACTTCGATGAGTCAAAGTCACCACTAAAAGCTACCTGGCTCCTTCCTGCGTCATGATGAGACAAAGAAGTAAATTCACAAAATCCACCACTTCAGCGCAAGACACCACTTCATAACAAACTCAACTTTACAAGCTCATAAGTCATTTACCGCTCCAAGAGAAACAAGACACACTAAGTTCAGCACCAAACCCAACTTCATCAAGTTCTAGGGTTTTTTCGGATGGAGGCTGGGCCAGTACAGCTCTAAGAAGGGCTGGTAGAGCGTCTACTATGTACCAGACAGAACTGAGGAGCCTTACACAGTACAGCTCTAGAGAAGGGCTGGTAAAGCGTCTACTATGTACCAGACAGAGATGAGGCCTTACACAGTGCAGCTCTAGAGAAGGGCTGATAGGCGTCTACTATGTACCAGACAGAGCTGAGGCCTTACACAGTACAGCTCTAGAAAGGGCTGAGTAGAGCGTCTACTATACCAGACAGAGATGAGGCCTTACACAGTGCATCTCTGAAGGGCTGGTAGAACGTCTACTATGTACCAGACAGAGATGAGGCCTTACACAGTACAGCTCTAGAAGGGCTGGTAGAGCGTCTACTATGTACCAGACAGAGATGAGGCCTTACAGTGCAGCTCTAGAGAAAGGGCTGGTAGAGTGTCTACTATGTACCAGACAGAGCTGAGGCCTTAACACAGTGCAGCTCTAGAGAAGGGCTGGTAGAGCGTCTACTATGTACCAGACAGAGCTGAGGCCTTACACAGTACAGCTCTAAGAGAAGGGCTGGTAGAACGTCTACTATGTACCAGACAGAGATGAGGCCTTACACAGTACAGCTCTAGAGAAGGGCTGGTAGAGCGTCTACTATGTACCAGACAGAGCTGAGGCCTTACACAGTACAGCTCTAGAGAAGGGCTGGTAGAGTGTCTACTATGTACCAGACAGAGCTGAGGCCTTACACAGTGCAGCTCTAGAGAAGGGCTGGTAGAGCGTCTACTATGTACCAGACAGAGCTGAGGCCTTACACGGTACAGCTCTAGAGAAGGGCTGGTAGAACGTCTACTATGTACCAGACTGAGCTGAGGCCTTACAAAGTACAGCTCTAGAGAAGGGCTGGTAGAGCGTCTACTAATCTCTCCACCTCCCCTAGAGAGAGACAGGACACCTGTTAGGATCTCTCCACCTCCCCTAGAGAGAGACAGGACACCTGCTAGGATCTCTCCACCTCCCCTAGAGAGACAGGACACCTGTTAGGATCTCTCCACCTCCCCTAGAGAGACAGGACACCTGTTAGGATCTCTCCACCTCCCCTAGAGAGAGAGAGGACACCTGTTAGGATCTCTCCACTTCCCCTAGAGAGAGACAGGACACCTGTTAGGATCTCTCCACCTCCCCTAGAGAGAGACAGGACACCTGTTAGGATCTCTCCACCTCCCCTAGAGAGACAGGATCTCTCCACCTCCCCTAGAGAGGGACAGGACACCTGTTAGGATCTCTCCACCTCCCCTAGAGAGACAGGACACCTGTTAGGATCTCTCCACCTCCCCTAGAGAGAGACAGGACACCTGTTAGGATCTCTCCACCTCCCCTAGAGAGAGACAGGATCTCTCCACCTCCCCTAGAGAGAGACAGGACACCTGTTAGGATCTCTCCACCTCCCCTAGAGAGAGACAGGACACTCAGCATTCTGGAGACCTTTACACTGCCCGCCTGGTTCTCTCAGTAGTTGCCATGGAAACCTCCAGCACAGACTAGAGACCATTGATAAGCTGTAAAAACACCATGAGCGAGAGAGAGGGGAGATGGAGGGAGGAAAAATGGAGAGAAGGGAGGGAGGAGATATGGAGGGAGGTATGGAAGGAGAAAGGAGGAGGAAGGGATATGGAGGGAGGGTATGGAAGGAGATATGGAGGAATGAGGAGGGAGGAAGGAGATATGTAGGGAACGGAGGGAGATATGGAGGAACGGGGAGGGAGGGAGGAGATATGGAGGGAGGGGTATGTGGAAGGAGAAAGGAGGGAGGAAGGAATATGGAGGGAGGGGAGTATGGAAGGAGGAGGAGGGAGGAAGGAGATATGGAGGAACAGAGGAGATCTGGAGGAGAAGGAGATATATGGAGGGAGGAAGGAGATATGGAGGGAGGAAGGAGATATGGAGGGAACGGAGGAGATCTGGAGGGAGGAAGGAGATATGGAGGGAGGAAGGAGATATGGAGGGAACGGAGGAGATCTGGAGGGAGGAAGGAGAAAGGAGGGAGGAAGGAGATATGTAGGGAACGGAGGAGATCTGGAGGGAGGAAGGAGATATGGAGGGAACGAAGGAGATATGGAGGGAGGAAGGAGATATGGAGGGAACGAAGGAGGGAGGAAGGAGATATGGAGGGAACGGAGGAGATCTGGAGGGAGGAAGGAGATATGGAGGGAGGGGTATGGAAGGAGAAAGGAGGGAGGAAGGAGATATGGAGGGAGGAAGGAGATATGGAGGGAGGAAGGAGATATGTAGGGAACGGAGGAGATCTGGAGGGAGGAAGGAGATATGGAGGGAGGGGGTATGGAAGGAGAAAGGAGGGAGGAAGGAGATATGGAGGGAGGAAGGAGATATGGAGGGAGGAAGGAGATATGGAGGGAACGGAGGAGATCTGGAGGGAGGAAGGAGATATGGAGGGAGGGGGTATGGAAGGAGAAAGGAGGGAGGAAGGAGATATGGAGGGAGGGGGTATGGAAGGAGAAAGGAGGGAGGAAGGAGATATAGAGGGAACGGAGGAGGGAGGAAGGAGATATAGAGGGAACGGAGGAGATATGGAGGGAGGAAGGAGATATGGAGGGAGGAAGGAGATCTGGAGGGAGGAAGGAGATATGGAGGGAGGGGACATGGAAGGAGAAAGGAGGGAGGAAGGAGATATGGAGGGAGGGGGTATGGAAGGAGAAAGGAGGAAGGAAGGAGAGGAGGATAGGGAGATATGGAGGGAGGGGGTAGGGAAGGAGAAAGGAGGGAGGAAGGAGATATGGAGGGGAGGAAGGAGATATGGAGGGAACGGAGGAGATCTGGAGGGAGGAAGGAGATCTGGAGGGAGGAAGGAGATATGGAGGGAGGAAGGAGATATGGAGGGA
>NW_027037876.1:0-23368 GCF_034236695.1 Oncorhynchus nerka | reverse complement strand
GTTCTGTCTGGTGCAGAAACACACAACACAGTTCTGTCTGGTGTAGAGACACACAACACAGTTCTGTCTGGTGCAGAAACACACAACACAGTTCTGTCTGGTGCAGAAACACACAACACAGTTCTGTCTGGTGCAGAAACACACAACACAGTTCTGTCTGGTGCAGAAACACACAACACAGTTCTGTCTGGTGCAGAAACACACAACACAGTTCTGTCTGGTGCAGAGACACACAACACAGTTCTGTCTGTTCTGTCTGGTGCAGAAACACACAACACAGTTCTGTCTGTTCTGTCTGGTGTAGAAACACACAACACAGTTCTGTCTGGTGTAGAAACACACAACACAGTTCTGTCTGTTCTGTCTGGTGCAGAAACACACAACACAGTTCTGTCTGGTGCAGAAACACACAACACAGTTCTGTCTGTTCTGTCTGGTGCAGAAACACACAACACAGTTCTGTCTGGTGCAGAAACACACAACACAGTTCTGTCTGGTGCAGAAACACACAACACAGTTCTGTCTGGTGCAGAAACACACAACACAGTTCTGTCTGGTGCAGAAACACACAACACAGTTCTGTCTGGTGCAGAAACACACAACACAGTTCTGTCTGGTGCAGAAACACACAACACAGTTCTGTCTGGTGCAGAAACACACAACACAGTTCTGTCTGGTGTAGAGACACACAACACAGTTCTGTCTGTTCTGTCTGGTGCAGAAACACACAACACAGTTCAATCTGGTGCAGAAAACACACAACACAGTTCTGTCTGGTGTAGAAACACACAACACAGTTCTGTCTGGTGTAGAAACACAGTTCTGTCTGGTGCAGAAACACACAACACAGTTCTGTCTGGTGCAGAGACACACAACACAGTTCTGTCTGTTCTGTCTGGTGCAGAAACACACAACACAGTTCTGTCTGGTGCAGAAACACACAACACAGTTCTGTCTGGTGCAGAAACACACAACACAGTTCTGTCTGGTGCAGAAACACACAACACAGTTCTGTCTGGTGCAGAAACACACAACACAGTTCTGTCTGGTGCAGAAACACACAACACAGTTCTGTCTGGTGCAGAAACACACAACACAGTTCTGTCTGGTGCAGAAACACACAGCACAGTTCTGTCTGGTGGTCTGTATACCAGGTACAGAAACACACAACACAGTTCTGTCTGGTGCAGAAACACACAACACAGTTCTGTCTGGTGCAGAGACACACAACACAGTTCTGTCTGTTCTGTCTGGTGCAGAAACACACAACACAGTTCTGTCTGGTGCAGAGACACACAACACAGTTCTGTCTGTTCTGTCTGGTGCAGAAACACACAACACAGTTCTGTCTGGTGCAGAGACACACAAAACAGAAAACAAACACCCACCAAAACACAGGTGGGAAAGGGCTACCTAAGTATGGTTCTCAATCAGAGACAACAAACGACACCTGCCTCTGATTGAGAACCATACCAGGCCAAACACACAGAAATAGAAAACATAGAACACAAAACATAGAATGCCCACCCAAACTCACGCCTGACCAAACCAAAACAGAGACACAAAAGGATCTGTAAGGTCAGGCATGACAGTATAGATATATATATATATAAATATACAGAGTACTGCACACACTACAATTACTGAGGTTTAAATATATAGAGTACTGTACACTACAATTACTGAGGTGTAAATATATAGAGTACTGCACACTACAATTACTGAGGTTTAAATATATAGAGTACTGAACACACTACAGTTACTGAGGTGTAAATATATAGAGTACTGTACACACTACAATTACTGGGGTTAAATATATATAGTACTGTACACACACTACAATTACGGAGGTTTAAATATATAAATTACTGAACACTACAATTACGGAGGTTTTAAATATATAGAGTACTGTACACTACAATTACTGAGGTTTAAATATATAGAGTACTGAACACACTACAATTACTGAGGTTTAAATATATAGAAGTACTGCACACACTACAATTACTGAGGTTTAAATATATAGAGTACTGAAACACACTACAATTACTGAAGTTTAAATATATAGAGTACTGTGCACACTACAATTACTGAGTTTTAAATATATAGAGTACTGTACACTACAATTACTGAGGTTTAAATATATAGATAGGTAGATAGATAGATATAGATATATAGGGCATTCTACAACATTAAAAAAACAAATTCAAATTGAAATACCCATAAAGATTTGGCTAAAACGAATGAATATGTCATTGAACCAATTGCACTTTATGGCAGCGAGGTGTGGGGTCCACATGCAAAACAAGATTTCAACCAATGGGACCCTGCATGCAGAGTTGGGATAAGATACTCCTACATGTCCAGAGGAAAACTACAAACCAAATTACAACACAGTCAAAACAAAACTATATAGCTTATTGGAAACACAAGCACAAACAGAGAGAGAGAGAGAGGGTTGGAGAGAGAAAGAGACAGAGAGAGAGAGAGGGTTGGAGAGAGAAAGGAGACAGAGAGAGAGAGAGGGTTGGAGAGAGAAAGAGACAGAGAGAGAGAGAGGGTTGGAGAGAGAAAGAGACAGAGAGAGAGAGGGTTGGAGAGAGAAAGAGACAGAGAGAGAGAGAGAGAGGGGTTGAGAGAGAAAGAGACAGAGAGAGAGAGAGAGGGTTGGAGAGAGAAAGAGACAGAGAGAGAGAGAGGGTTGGGAGAGAGAAAGAGAGAGAGAGAGAGAGAGGGTTGGAGAGAGAGAGAAAGAGACAGAGAGAGAGAGAGAGGTTGGAGAGAGAGAAAGAGACAGAGAGAGGACAGAGAGAGAGGGTTGGAGAGAGAAAGAGACAGAGAGAGAGAGAGGGTTGGAGAGAGAAAGAGACAGAGAGAGAGAGAGGGTTGGAGAGGGTTGGAGAAAGAGACAGAGAGAGAGGGTTGGAGAGAGAAAGAGACAGAGAGAGAGAGAGAGGGTTGAGAGAGAGAAAGAGACAGAGAGAGAGAGAGGGTTGAAAGAGAGAAAGAGACAGAGAGAGAGAGAGGGGTTGGAGAGAAAGAGACAGAGAGAGAGAGAGGGTTGAGAGAGAAAGAGACAGAGAGAGAGAGAGAGGGTTGGAGAGAGAAAGAGACAGAGAGAGAGAGAGGGTTGGAGAGAGAGAGACAGAGAGAGAGAGAGAGGGGTTGGAGAGAGAAAGAGACAGAGAGAGAGAGAGGGTTGGAGAGAGAAAGAGACAGAGAGAGAGAGGGTTGGAGAGAGAAAGAGACAGAGAGAGAGAGAGGGTTGGAGAGAGAAAGAGACAGAGAGAGAGAGAGAGGGTTGGAGAGAGAGAAAGAGACAGAGAGAGAGAGAGGGTTGGAGAGAGAAAGAGACAGAGAGAGAGAGGGTTGGAGAGAGAAAGAGACAGAGAGAGAGAGAGAGGGTTGGAGAGAGAAAGAGACAGAGAGAGAGAGAGAGAGGGTTGGAGGAGAGAGAAAGAGACAGAGAGAGAGAGAGAGGGTTGGAGAGAGAAAGAGACAGAGAGAGAGAGAGAGGGTTGGAGAGAGAAAGAGACAGAGAGAGAGAGAGGGTTGGAGAGAGAAAGAGACAGAGAGAGAGAGAGAGGGTTGGAGAGAGAAAGAGACAGAGAGAGAGAGAGAGGGTTGGAGAGAGAGAAAGAGACAGAGAGAGAACGAGGGTTGGAGAGAGAAAGAGACAGAGAGAGAGAGAGGGTTGGAGAGAGAAAGAGACAGAGAGAGAGAGAGGGTTGGAGAGAGAAAGAGACAGAGAGAGAGAGGGTTGGAGAGAGAAAGAGACAGAGAGAGAGGGTTGGAGAGAGAAAGAGACAGAGAGAGAGAGAGAGGGTTGGAGAGAGAGAAAGAGACAGAGAGAGAGAGAGGGTTGGAGAGAGAGAAAGAGAGAAGGTTAAGAGACAGAGAGAGAAAGAGATCATGGAAAAAAATGTCAGCTGGATGCAACATCAGCTGGATCCAAGATGGCATCCTTAACACACTCAGGAGGACATGCAGGGCATAACTAATGGACCCCTAATGGACTCTCAGTTTCCTCAACAGTAAGGCTAGATCAGGAAACTACATTACTGTGATGACCAGTCACTGTCAAGACAGAGCGAGAGAAATAGAGGTTAAGAGACAGAGAGAGGGAGAGAGAGAGAGAGAGAGACAGACAGACAGACAGAGAGAGAGAGAGAGAGAGAGAGAGAGAGAGAGAGAGAGAGAGACAGACAGACAGACAGACAGAGAGAGAGAGAGAGACAGACAGACAGACAGAGAGAGAGAGAGAGAGAGAGAGAGAGAGAGAGAGAGAGAGAGAGAGACAGAGAGGGAGAGAAAGAGAGAGGGAGAGAGAGAGAGAGAGAGAGAGAGAGAGAGAGAGAGAGAGAGAATGTGGGTTTCCTCAGATGTATAATTGATGATCTCTGGCTGCAACATCGACATCACTCTCTGATAATGAAACATTTACACATCACTCTGATACTTCAGTCTCTATAGTTTGTCCTGTTCGTGGTGTGGCTGGTTCTACCTGGTCTCTACTTCAGTCTCTATAGTTTGTCCTGTTTGTGATGTGGCTGGTTCTACCTGGTCTCTACTTCAGTCTCTATAGTTTGTCCTGTTTGTTATGTGGCTGGTTCTACCTGGTCTCTACTTCAGTCTCTATAGTTTGTCCTGTTCGTGGTGTGGCTGGTTCTACCTGGTCTCTACTTCAGTCTCTATAGTTTGTCCTGTTTGTGATGTGGCTGGTTCTACCTGGTCTCTACTTCAGTCTCTATAGTTTGTCCTGTTTGTTATGTGGCTGGTTCTACCTGGTCTCTACTTCAGTCTCTATAGTTTGTCCTGTTTGTTATGTGGCTGGTTCTACCTGGTCTCTACTTCAGTCTCTATAGTTTGTCCTGTTCGTGATGTGGCTGGTTCTACCTGGTCTCTACTTCAGTCTCTATAGTTTGTCCTGTTTGTTATGTGGCTGGTTATACCTGGTCTCTACTTCAGTCTCTATAGTTTGTCCTGTTCGTGATGTGGCTGGTTCTACCTGTCTCTACTTCAGTCTCTATAGTTTGTCCTGTTTGTGATGTGGCTGAATTTCAGTAGGAGTATTTACTTCCTGTCAACTGATTACCCACACACACAAACACACCACACAACCCCACCCGCCCCTACCCACACACACACAGAGAGAGAGAGACACTATCCTGACAGATGGCCGACCCGAAGGGAGGCAGGCAGCTCACAGCACTAAGCCGATCTGTCGTCACGACAACCACAGCTATTTCAGATTCACCTTAAAGACCCATCACCTCTCAGACAGAACAGATCGAACACAGAACATGGACAGAAACAGACAGAAGATGAAAACATGAAAATAAATAGAGGAGAGGAATGTCTCTCACTTTCTATCGCTCTCTCTCTTCCCTCCCCCCTTTCTCTTCCCCTCTCTCTATCTCTCTCTCTTCCCCTCTCCCTTTCTCTTCCCCTCTCTTGTCCCCTCTCTCTATCTCTCTCTCTCTTCCCTCCCCCCTTTCTCTTCCCCTCTCTCTTCCCCCCTCCCTTTCTCTTCCCCTCTCTCTATCTCTCTCTCTTCCCTCCCCCTTTCTCTTCCCTCTCTCTATCTCTCTCTCTCTTCCCCTCTCCCTTTCTCTTCCCCTATCCTTTCTCTTCCCCTCTCTCTCTCTCTCTCTCTCTCTCTCTCTTCCCTCTCCCTTTCTCGTCCCCTCTCTCTATCTCTCTCTCTCTTCCCTCCCCCTTTCTCTTCCCCTCTCTCGTCCCCTCTCTCTATCTCTCTCTCTCTTCCCTCTCCCTTTCTCTTCCCCTCTCTCTCTCTCTTCCCTCCCCCTTTCTCTTCCCCTCTCTCTTTCTCTCTCTCCCTCCCCTTTCTCTTCCCCTCTCTCTCTCTCTTCCCTCCCCCTTTCTCTTCCCCTCTCTCTATCTCTCTCTCTTCCCCTCCCCCTCTCTCGTCCCCTTCCCCTTTCGCTCCCCCTCTCTCTTTGATCTATTTCTCTCTCCCTACCATTTTCTTTCTCTCTCTCTCTCCATCTCTCTCTGGTGTTTCTACAGCGTGTGTGCATTGGAGGGTGGGAGGCTGGTTGCCCCCGGAGACGGGAGCTGAGCTGCATGTACAGGATGGAAACTCATCAGGAACCAATAACCAACACACATCGTGACTCAAGCTTATGCACGTTATGCACTCCAGAATGTTATGAAGAGTGATCAGATGAATTTCAATTAATTGCAAAGTCCCTCTTTGCCATGAATCCCCCAAAAAAATTCCACTCCATTTCGGCACTGCCACAAAAGGACCAGCTGACATCATGTCAATGATTCTCTTGTTAACACAGGTGTGAGTGTTGACGAGGACAAGGCTGGAGATCACTCTGTCATGCTGATTGAGTTTGAATAACAGACTGGAAGCTTCAAAAGGAGGGTGGTGCTTGGAATAATTTTTCTTCCTCTGTCAACCATGGTTACCTGCAAGGAAACACGTGCCGTCATCATTGCTTTGCATAAAAAAGAGCTTCACAGGCAAGGTTATTGCTGCCAGTAAGATTGCACCTAAACCAACCATTTATAGGATCATCAAGAACTTCAAGGAGAGCGGTTCAATTCTTGTGAAGAAGGCTTCAGGGCGCCCGAGAAAGTCTAGCAAGCGCCAGGACCGTCTCCTAAAGTTGATTCAGCTGCGGGATTGGGGCACCACCAGTACCGAGCTTGCTCAGGAATGGCAGCAGGCAGGTGTGAGTGCATCTGCACGCACAGTGAGGCGAAGACTTTTGGAGGATGGCCTGGTGTCAAGAAGGGCAGCAAAGAAGCCACTTCTCTCCAGGAAAAACATCAGGGACTGACTAATATTCTGCAAAAGGTACAGGAATTGGACTGCTGAGTACTGGGGTAAAGTCATTTTCTCTGATAAATTCCCTTTCCGATTGTTTGGGGCATCTGGACAGCAAAGGACCTTGTGAAGATGCTGGAGGAAACAGGTACAAAAGTAGCTATATCCACAGTAAAATGAGTCCTATATCAACATAACCTGAAAGGCCGCTCGGCAAGGAAGAAGCCACTGCTCCAAAAACCACCATAAAAAAGCCAGATTACGGTTTGCAACTGCACAAAGATCACCACTGCACATGGGGACAAAGACCTTTTTTGAGAAATGTCCTCAGGTCTGATAAAACAAAAATAGAACTGTTTGGCCATAATGACCATCGTTATGTTTGGAGGAAAAAGGGGGAGGCTTGCAAGCTGAAGAACACCATCCCAACCGTGAAGCACGGGGTGGCAGCATCATGTTGTGGGGTGCTTTGCTGCAGGAGGAACTGGTGCACTTCACAAAATAGATGGCATCATGAGGGAAGAAAATTATGTGGATATATTGAAGAAAGATCTCAAGACATCAGACAGGAAGTTAAAGCTTGGTCGCAAATGAGTCTTCCAAATGGACAATGACCCCCAAGAATACTTCCAAAGTTGTGGCAAAATAGCTTAAAAGGACAACAAAGTCCTGACCTCAATCCTATAGAAAATTTGTGGGCAGAACTGAAAAAGCGTGTGCGAGCAAGGAGGCCTACAAACCTGACTCAGTTACAACAGCTCTGTCAGGAGGCCTACAAACCTGACTCAGTTACACCAGCTCTGTCAGGAGGAATGGGCCAAAATTCACCCAACTTATTGTGGGAAGCTTGTGGAAGGCTACCCGAAACGTTTGACCCAAGTTAAACAATTTAAAGGCAATGCTACCAAATACTAATTGAGTGTATGTAAACTTCTGACCCCCTGGGAATGTGATGAAAGAAATAAAAGCTGAAATAAATCTTTCTCTCTACTATTATTCTGACATTTCACATTTCTTAAAATAAAGTGGTGATCCTAACTGACCTAAGACAGGGAATTTGTACTAGGATTACATGTCAAGAATTGTGAAAAACTGAGTTTAAATGTATTAGGCTAAGTGTACGTAAACTTCTGAATTCAACTGTACCTTCATCTGTCTCTCTCTCTCTCTCTCTCTCTCTCTCTCTCTCTCTCTGTCTCTCTCTCTGTCCCTCTCTCTCTCTCTCTCTCTCTCTCTCTCTCTCTCTCTCTCTCTCTCTCTGTCTCTCTCTCTGTCCCTCTCTCTCTCTCTGTCTCTCTCTCTCTCTCTCTCTCTCTCTCTCTCTCTCTCTCTCTCTCACACACACACACACACACACACACACACACACACACACACACACACACACACACACACACACGTCACCTGCTGTTCTACATCTGTCAATCAACGGGGTCTGTAGTGACATCACTATAGGTAAGAGGTACACCCCGTAATACTGTAACCCTTAACACCTGTAGCCTAGCAACCAGACAGACAGGCAGACGGAGTGGCAAGCGGGCAGACAGCACTATCGCTGTTGTCATGGTGACTGATACATCAGCTGAACCCTAGGGGGGTTAATGAAGTAGACACATATTTACTTCCTTCCTTCCGTGTCCTTACTTCCTTCCTTCGCGTCCTTACTTCCTTCCTTCGTGTCCTTACTTCCTTCCTTTCTATAGGCTATTTACATCAAACAGCTGTTCTCTAATTGTAAAGGTATGATTACTTCCTTCCTTCCGTGTCCTTACTTCCTTCCCTCCGTGTCCTTACTTCCTTCCTTCCGTGTCCTTACTTCCTTCCGTGTCCTTACTTCCTTCCTTCCGTTCCTTACTTCCTTCCTCCGTGTCCTTACTTCCTTCCCTCCGTGTCCTTACTTCCTTCCTCCGTGTCCTTACTTCCTTCCGTGTCCTTACTTCCTTCCTTCCGTGTCCTTACTTCCTTCCGTGTCCTTACTTCCTTCCTTCCGTGTCCTTACTTCCTTCCTTTCTATAGGCTATTTACATCAGACAGCTGTTCTCTAATTGTAAAGGTATGAGTCATAGTGTTAACAGGGGCTCAGACTGTCGCTATAACGGGTGTGAATAAAGATGATGAGACAGATGAATTCATCTAACTTCCATTTTGCCGTGACTGTCTCTGATCAGAGCGATCACGGTTGGTTCAGCATCCCGGCCTGCTTCCGGGGAGCGCCCCTCTCCTCCTGTAAAATGGCAGCGATGCCTTGCTTCAACAACCCTCCAACACCCCCTCAAAAACACACACACATCACACACACACATCACACACACACATCACACACACACACACTGCGGTCCTCATTACAACGACACACCTGCGCAGGCAGCATCGTCATCTAACCCCGTTACTAGGCAGTGTGGCATACAGCCGCCCTGCCTGACATCATAAAACAGACGTGTAGCCTCTGTTACAGACTAGCCACAGGACTGTATAAACAGACTAGTCATTCTGCGCTAAAACAGGGACTAGTCATTCTGCGCTAAAACAGAGACTAGTCATTCTGCGCTAAAACAGGGGCTGTATAAACAGACCAGTCATTCTGCGCTAAAACAGGGACTAGTCATTCTGCGCTAAAACAGGACTGAATAAACAGACCAGGCGTCGCCACAGCAGCGCTACCGTGGAGCTGTATTACCGTCTTATGAAAAAGGTCAACCGGTTTTAATAAAGAGAGACGGGGAACGGGGGTGTCACTGACCAGCCTCATGCGTCCCGGGGTTGTCTGACATCTCCAGGACCAGCAGCTCGCGGCCCTCGAAGCTCTCCCCCACCGTGTAGATGCGCGTGATAGATGGACACTGGAGCCATACCGAAACGAGAGCCTTCCGTAGTTCCTCATACCGGTGATACTCGAACGAGATCTCCCCTTCCTCAGCCCCGGTAACGGGCCCGGTAGTGGACAGGACCGCCAGGGTCCACAACAACACCAACGATACGAATCGGTTCATTGTTTCTCTCCGTTTCGCTCTCTCTGTCTGTCTGTTGTTCTATCTGCAGTCAGTTTGAGCCTTATCTCTCTAGTGCAGCCTCGCTCTGAGCTATAAATATACCTCTCTCTCTCTCTCTCTCTCTCTCTCTCTCTCTCTCTCTCTCTCTCTCTTTCTGTGATGCGTGACTGTACCTGAGCTCCCCCCCTCTCTCTCTCTCCCCATCTCTCTCTCTCTCTCTCTCTCACTCTCTCTCTCTCTCTCTCTCTCCCCCTCTCTCTCTCCCTCTGGGATGTGTGACTGTACCTGAGCTCTCCCTTTCTCCCTCCCTCTATCCCTCTCCCTCCCTCTCTATAACACCGCTGAATGGGTGGGGAGGGCCTTTGGTGTGTGTTCACACTGCAGAGTAGAGATGCAGTGAAGTGTGCCTCAGGGTTTGGGGTTAATTCCAGTCAAATACTCTCTCCCTCTAAATTACATTTCAATGAATTCAAATTCGAGGTCAGTCTTTGAATTCAAGAGATAATAACCTTGCTCTCAATTCCAATAGTTCCAACAATTCTACAAATTCCCATTGTGATGTAATTCCCTTGTGGTTCTCTGCGGATGGTGTCGTTGTTCAGATTTCACACTATTGTGGACAGATGTAACTGTTTGGATCCTTTACATACAATAGAAATACGCGGAATCATTTTTATGTAATTAATTTCATTTATTCTTTTGGCCAAATTTCATTTACACAAAATGTAAATTTACAAACAGAAAACCACATTTTCATACCCTACAAAAAAGAAATGTAACTGTATTTTAAGACGGTTAAATGCTCTACTAACTAAAAAACTGTTAGAATGGTAAGTATATGCATGTCCCTTAAGGTCCTTGTGTAATTGTAATGTGATATTGTACCCCCCTGTTCATCTTTACTTTGTTTCCTGTTTATCTTTACTTTGTTTCCTGTTTATCTTTACTTTGTTTCCTGTTTCTTTACTTTGTTTCCTGTTTATCTTTACTTTGTTTCCTGTTTATCTTTACTTTGTTTCCTGTTTCTTTACTTTGTTTCCTGTTTATCTTTACTTTGTTTCCTGTTTATCTTTACTTTGTTTCCTGTTTCTTTACTTTGTTTCCTGTTTCTTTACTTTGTTTCCTGTTTATCTTTACTTTGTTTCCTGTTTCTTTACTTTGTTTCCTGTTTCTTTACTTTGTTTCCTGTTTATCTTTTACTTTGTTTCCTGTTTATCTTTACTTTGTTTCCTGTTTCTTTACTTTGTTTCCTGTTTCTTTACTTTGTTTCCTGTTTATCTTTTACTTTGTTTCCTGTTTCTTTACTTTGTTTCCTGTAGTATCTTTACTTTGTTTCCTGTTCATCTTTATCTATTTGTTTCCTGTTTCTGAATGGGTTATAGTGTCTTTGTTTCTGTTTAGACCTATAGACTTTATCTTTGTTTCTGTTATCTTAGACTGTTTTGTATATAGTTCTATATATGAGTTGGTCTGTTATAGACTGTAGACTGAATGGGTATATAGTATCTTTGACTTTGTTATAGACTGAATGGGTATATAGTGTCTATATTGAGTTGGTCTGTTATAGACCTAGACTGAATGGGTATATAGTATCTATATATGAGTTGGTCTGTTATAGACTGAATGGGTATATAGTGTCTATATATGAGTTGGTCTGTTATAGACCTATAGACTGAATGGGTATATAGTATCTATATATGAGTTGGTCTGTTATAGACTGAATGGGTATATAGTATCTATATATGAGTTGGTCTGTTATCTGAATGGGTATATAGTATCTATATATGAGTTGGTCTGTTATAGACCTATAGACTGAATGGGTATATAGTATCTATATATGAGTTGGTCTGTTATAGACCTATAGACTGAATGGGTATATAGTATCTATATATGAGTTGGTCTGTTATAGACTGAATGGGTATATAGTATCTATATATGAGTTGGTCTATTATAGACCTATAGACTGAATGGGTATATAGTATCTATATATGAGTTGGTCTGTTATAGACATATAGACTGAATGGGTATATAGTATCTATATATGAGTTGGTCTATTATAGACTGAATGGGTATATAGTATCTATATATGAGTTGGTCTGTTATAGACTGAATGGGTATATAGTATCTATATATGAGTTGGTCTATTATAGACCTATAGACTGAATGGGTATATAGTATCTATATATGAGTTGGTCTGTTATAGACCTATAGACTGAATGGGTATATAGTATCTAATTATGAGTTGGTCTGTTATAGACCTATAGACTGAATGGGTATATAGTATCTATATTTGAGTTGGTCTATTATAGACTGAATAGGTGTATAGTATCTATATTTGAGTTGGTCTATAATAGACTGAATGGGTATATAGTATCTATATATGAGTTGGTCTATTATAGACTGAATGGGTATATAGTATCTATATATGAGTTGGTCTGTTAGAGACTGAATGGGTATATAGTATCTATATATGAGTTAGTCTATTATAGACCTATAGACTGAATGGGTATATAGTATCTATATATGAGTTGGTCTGTTATAGACTGAATGGGTATATAGTATCTATATATGAGTTGGTCTATTATAGACCTATAGACTGAATGGGTATATAGTATCTGTTGGTCTGTTATAGACCTATAGACTGAATGGGTATATAGTATCTATATTTGAGTTGGTCTATTATAGACTGAATGGGTATAGTATCTATATTTGAGTTGGTCTATTATAATAGACTGAATGGGTATATAGTATCTATATATGAGTTGGTCTATTATAGACTGAATGGGTATATAGTATCTATAGAGTTGGTCTATTATAGACTGAATGGTATATAGTATCTATATATGAGTTGGTCTATTATTGACCTATAGACTGAATGGGTATATAGTATCTATATATGAGTTGGTCTATTATAGACTGAATGGGTATATAGTATCTATATATGAGTTGGTCTGTTATAGACTGAATGGGTATATAGTATCTATATATGAGTTAGTCTATTATAGACCTATAGACTGAATGGGTATATAGTATCTATATATGAGTTGGTCTGTTATAGACTGAATGGGCATAGTATCTATATATGAGTTGGTCTATTATAGACCTATAGACTGAATGGGTATATAGTATCTATATATGAGTTGGTCTATTATAGACTGAATGGGTATATAGTATCTATATATGAGTTGGTCTGTTATAGACTGAATGGGTATATAGTATCTATATATGAGTTAGTCTATTATAGACCTATAGACTGAATGGGTATATAGTATCTATATATGAGTTGGTCTGTTAGAGACCTATAGACTGAATGGGTATATAGTATCTATATATGAGTTGGTCTGTTATAGACCTATAGACTGAATGGGTATATAGTATCTATATATGAGTTGGTCTGTTATAGACTGAATGGGTATATAGTATCTGAGTTGGTCTGTTATAGACTGAATGGGAATATAGTATCTATATATGAGTTGGTCTGTTATAGATCTATAGACTGAATGTGTATATAGTGTCTATATATGAGTTGGTCTGTTATAGATCTATAGACTGAATGGGTATATAGTATCTATATATGAGTTGGTCTGTTATAGACTGAATGGGTATATAGTGTCTATATATGAGTTGGTCTGTTATAGACCTATAGACTGAATGGGTATATAGTGTCTATATATGAGTTGGTCTGTTATAGACCTATAGACTGAATGGGTATATAGTATCTATATATGAGTTGGTCTGTTATAGACTGAATGGGTATATAGTATCTATATATGAGTTGGTCTGTTATAGACTGAATGGGTATATAGTATCTATATATGAGTTGGTCTGTTATAGACTGAATGGGTATATAGTATCTATATATGAGTTGGTCTGTTATAGACTGAATGGGTATATAGTATCTATATATGAGTTGGTCTGTTATAGACTGAATGGGTATATAGTATCTATATATGAGTTGGTCTGTTATAGACTGAATGGGTATATAGTATCTATATATGAGTTGGTCTGTTATAGACTGAATGGGTATATAGTATCTATATATGAGTTGGTCTATTATAGTTATAGACTGAATGGGTATATAGTATCTATATATGAGTTGGTCTGTTATAGACCTATAGACTGAATGGGTATATAGTATCTATATATGAGTTGGTCTGTTATAGACCTATAGACTGAATGGGTATATAGTATCTATATATGAGTTGGTCTGTTATAGACTGAATGGGTATATAGTATCTATATATGAGTTGGTCTGTTATAGACTGAATGGGTATATAGTATCTATATATGAGTTGGTCTGTTATAGACTGAATGGGTATATAGTATCTATATATGAGTTGGTCTATTATAGACTGAATGGGTATATAGTATCTATATATGAGTTGGTCTGTTATAGACCTATAGACTGAATGGGTATATAGTATCTATATATGAGTTGGTCTGTTATAGACCTATAGACTGAATGGGTATATAGTATCTATATATGAGTTGGTCTGTTATAGACCTATAGACTGAATGGGTATATAGTATCTATATATGAGTTGGTCTGTTATAGACTGAATGGGTATATAGTATCTATATATGAGTTGGTCTGTTATAGACTGAATGGGTATATAGTATCTATATATATTTGGTCTGTTATACTGAATGGGTATATAGTATCTATTATGAGTTGGTCTGTTATAGACTGAATGGGTATATAGTATCTATATATGAGTTGGTCTGTTATAGACCTATAGACTGAATGGGTATATAGTATCTATATATGAGTTGGTCTGTTATAGACCTATAGACTGAATGGGTATATAGTATCTATATATGAGTTGGTCTGTTATAGACCTATAGACTGAATGGGTATATAGTATCTATATATGAGTTGGTCTGTTATAGACTGAATGGGTATATAGTATCTATATATGAGTTGGTCTTTATAGACTGAATGGGTATATAGTATCTATATATGAGTTGGTCTATTATAGACTGAATGGGTATATAGTATCTATATATGAGTTGGTCTGTTATAGACTGAATGGGTATATAGTATCTATATATGAGTTGGTCTGTTATAGTTGGTCTGTTATAGACTGAATGGGTATATAGTATCTATATATGAGTTGGTCTGTTATAGACTGAATGGGTATATAGTATCTATATATGAGTTGGTCTGTTATAGACCTATAGACTGAATGGGTATATAGTATCTATATATGAGTTGGTCTATTATAGACTGAATGGGTATATAGTATCTATATATGAGTTGGTCTGTTATTATAGACTGAATGGGTATATAGTATCTATATATGAGTTGGTCTGTTATAGACCTATAGACTGAATGGGTATATAGTATCTATATATGAGTTGGTCTATTATAGACTGAATGGGTATATAGTATCTATATATGAGTTGGTCTATTATAGACTGAATGGGTATATAGTATCTATATATGAGTTGGTCTATTATAGACCTATAGACTGAATGGGTATATAGTATCTATATATGAGTTGGTCTGTTATAGACCTATAGACTGAATGGGTATATAGTATCTATATATGAGTTGGTCTGTTATAGACCTATAGACTGAATGGGTATATAGTATCTATATATGAGTTGGTCTGTTATAGACTGAATGGGTATATAGTATCTATATATGAGTTGGTCTGTTATAGACCTATAGACTGAATGGGTATATAGTATCTATATGAGTTGGTCTGTTATAGACTGAATGGGTATATAGTATCTATATATGAGTTGGTCTGTTATAGACTGAATGGGTATATAGTATCTATATATGAGTTGGTCTGTTATAGACTGAATGGGTATATAGTATCTATATATGAGTTGGTCTGTTATAGACTGAATGGGTATATAGTATCTATATATGAGTTGGTCTATTATAGACTGAATGGGTATATAGTATCTATATATGAGTTGGTCTGTTATAGACCTATAGACTGAATGGGTATATAGTATCTATATATGAGTTGGGTTATCTGTATATAGACCTATAGACTGAATGGGTATATAGTGTCTATATATGAGTTGGTCTGTTATTATAGACTGAATGGGTATATAGTATCTATATATGAGTTGGTCTGAATTATTATAGACTGAATGGGTATATAGTATCTATATATGAGTTGGTCTGTTATAGACTATATATGAGTTGGTCTATTATAGACTGAATGGGTATATAGTGGTCTATATATGAGTTGGTCTGTTATAGACTGAATGGGTATATAGTATCTATATATGAGTTGGTCTATTATAGACCTATAGACTGAATGGGTATATAGTATCTATATATGAGTTGGTCTATTATAGACTGAATGGGTATATAGTATCTATATATGAGTTGGTCTGTTATAGACTGAATGGGTATATAGTATCTATATATGAGTTAGTCTATTATAGACCTATAGACTGAATGGGTATATAGTATCTATATATGAGTTGGTCTGTTATAGACATATAGACTGAATGGGTATATAGAATGAGTTGGTCTATTATAGACTATAGTATCTATATATGAGTTGGTCTATTATAGACTGAATGGGTATATAGTATCTATATATGAGTTGGTCTATTATAGACTGAATGGGTATATAGTATCTATATATGAGTTGGTCTATTATAGACCTATAGACTGAATGGGTATATAGTATCTATATATGAGTTGGTCTGTTAGTTCCCTGGTTATAGACTGAATGGGTATATAGTATCTATATATGAGTTGGTCTGTTATAGACTGAATGGGTATATAGTATCTATATATGAGTTGGTCTGTTATAGACTGAATGGGTATATAGTATCTATATAGTTGAGTTGTCTGTGAGCTATTATTATAGACTGAATGGGTATATAGTATCTATATATGAGTTGGTCTGTTATAGACCTGAGTTGGTCTGTTATAGACTGAATGGGTATATAGTATCTATATATGAGTTGGTCTATTATAGTTATAGACTGAATGGGTATATAGTATCTATATATGAGTTGGTCTGTTATAGACTGAATGGGTATATAGTATCTATATATGAGTTGGTCTGTTATAGACTGAATGGGTATATAGTATCTATATATGAGTTGGTCTGTTATAGACTGAATGGGTATATAGTATCTATATATGAGTTGGTCTAGATTATAGACTGAATGGGTATATAGTATCTATATATGAGTTGGTCTGTTATAGACTGAATGGGTATATAGTATCTATATATGAGTTGGTCTGTTATAGACTGAATGGGTATATAGTATCTATATATTAGTTGGTCTATTATAGACCTATAGACTGAATGTGTATATAGTATCTATATATGAGTTGGTCTATTATAGACCCTGAATGGGTATATAGACTGAATGGGTATATAGTATCTATATATGAGTTGGTCTGTTATAGACCTATAACTGAATGGGTATATAGTATCTATATATGAGTTGGTCTATTATAGACCTATAGACTGAATGGGTATATAGTATCTATATATGAGTTGGTCTATTATAGACTGAATGGGTATATAGTATCTATATATGAGTTGGTCTATTATAGACTGAATGGGTATATAGTATCTATATATGAGTTGGTCTGTTATAGACTGAATGGGTATATAGTATCTATATATGAGTTGGTCTATTATAGACTGAATGGGTATATAGTATCTATATATGAGTTGGTCTGTTATAGACTGAATGGGTATATAGTATCTATATATGAGTTGGTCTATTATAGACTGAATGGGTATATAGTATCTATATATAGTTGGTCTATTATAGACTGAATGGGTATATAGTATCTATATACAGAGAATATATAGACCTATGAGACTGAATGGTATATAGTATCTATATATAGTTGGTCTATTATCTAGACTGAATGGGTATATAGTATCTATATATGAGTTGGTCTGTTATAGACCTATAGACTGAATGGGTATATAGTATCTATATATGAGTTGTTATAGACCTATAGAGCTGTATATAGTATCTATATATGAGTTGGTCTATTATAGACTGAATGGGTATATAGTATCTATATATGAGTTGGTCTGTTATAGACTGAATAGGGTATATAGTATCTATATATGAGTTGGTCTGTTATAGACTGAATGGGTATATAGTATCTATATATGAGTTGGTCTATTATAGACTGAATGGGTATATAGTATCTATATATGAGTTGGTCTATTATAGACTGAATGGGTATATAGTATCTATATATGAGTTGGTCTGTCTATGGGTATTATAGACTGAATGGGTATATAGTATCTATATATGAGTTGGTCTGTTATAGACCTATAGACTGAATGGGTATATAGTATCTATATATGAGTTGGTCTGTTATAGACTGAATGGGTATATAGTATCTATATATGATGGGTTATAGTATCTGTTATAGACCTATAGACTGAATGGGTATATAGTATCTATATATGAGTTGGTCTATTATAGACTGAATGGGTATATAGTATCTATATATGAGTTGGTCTGTTATAGACTGAATGGGTATATAGTTATCTGAATATATGAGTTGGTCTGTTATAGACTGAATGGGTATATAGTATCTATATATGAGTTGGGAGATATTCTATAGACTGAATGGGTATATAGTATCTATATATGAGTTGGTCTGTTATAGACTATATCTGTAGTATCTAGACTGAATGGGTATATAGTATCTATATATGAGTTGGTCTATTATAGACTGACCTGGGTATATAGATCTGAATGGGTATATAGTATCTATATATGAGTTGGTCTGTTATTATAGACTGAATGGGTATATAGTATCTATATATGAGTTGGTCTGTTATAGACTGAATGGGTATATAGTATCTATACTGAATGAGTATCTATATATTGGTCTGTTATAGACTGAATGGGTATATAGTATCTATATATGAGTTGGTCTGTTATAGACTGAATGGGTATATAGTGAGTTGGTCTGTTATACTATATATAGTTGGTCTATTATAGACCTATAGACTGAATGTGTATATAGTATCTATATATGAGTTGGTCTATTATAGACCTATAGACTGAATGGGTATATAGTATCTATATATGAGTTGGTCTATTATAGACCTATAGACTGAATGGGTATATAGTATCTATATATGAGTTGGTCTGTTATAGACCTATAGACTGAATGGGTATATAGTATCTATATATGAGTTGGTCTGTTATAGACTGAATGGGTATATAGTATCTATATATGAGTTGGTCTATTATAGACTGAATGGGTATATAGTATCTATATATGAGTTGGTCTGTTATAGACTGAATGGGTATATAGTATCTATATATGAGTTGGTCTGTTATAGACTGAATGGGTATATAGTATCTATATATGAGTTGGTCTATTATAGACTGAATGGGAATATAGTATCTATATATGAGTTGGTCTATTATAGACCTATAGACTGAATGGGTATATAGTATCTATATATGAGTTGGTCTGTTATAGACATATAGACTGAATGGGTATATAGTATCTATATATGAGTTGGTCTGTTATAGACTGAATGGGTGTATAGTATCTATATATGAGTTGGTCTATTATAGACCTATAGACTGAATGGGTATATAGTATCTATATATGAGTTGGTCTGTAGACTGTTATAGATGTTGGTCCATATAGACTGAATGGGTATATAGTATCTATATGAGTTGGTCTGTTATAGACTGAATGGGTATATAGTATCTATATATGAGTTGGTCTGTTATAGACTAGACTGAATGGGTATATAGTATCTATATATGAGTTGGTCTGTTATAGACTGAATGGGTATATAGTATCTATATATATAGAGTTGGTCTGTTATAGACTGAATGGGTATATAGTATCTATATATGAGTTGGTCTGTTATAGACTGAATGGGTATATAGTATCTATATATGAGTTGGTCTATTATAGACCTATAGACTGAATGGGTATATAGTGAGTTGGTCTGTTATCTATAGACTGAATCTGGTCTGTTATAGACTATATATGAGTTGGTCTGTTATAGACTGAATGGGTATATAGTATCTATATATGAGTTGGTCTGTTATAGACTGAATGGGTATATAGTATCTATATATGAGTTGGTCTGTTATAGACTGAATGGGTATATAGTATCTATATATGAGTTGGTCTGTTATATAGACTGAATGGGTATATAGTATCTATATATGAGTTGGTCTGTTATAGACTGAATGGGTATATAGTATCTATATATGAGTTGGTTATCTGAATGGGTATATAGACCTATAGACTGAATGTGTATATAGTATCTATATATGAGTTGGTCTATTATAGACCTATAGACTGAATGGGTATATAGTATCTATATATGAGTTGGTCTATTATAGACCTATAGACTGAATGGGTATATAGTATCTATATATGAGTTGGTCTGTTATAGACCTATAGACTGAATGGGTATATAGTATCTATATATGAGTTGGTCTGTTATAGACTGAATGGGTATATAGTATCTATAATGAGTTGGTCTGTTATAGACTGAATGGGTATATATATAGACTATATATTTGAGTTGGTCTATTATCTGAATGTATATAGTATCTATATAGACCTGTTATAGACTGAATGGGTATATAGTATCTATATATGAGTTGGTCTATTATAGACTGAATGGGTATAAAGTATCTATATATGAGTTGGTCTATTATAGACCTATAGACTGAATGGGTATATAGTATCTATATATGAGTTGGTCTATTATAGACCTATAGACTGAATGGGTATATAGTATCTATATATATGAGTTGGTCTATTATAGTTATAGACTGAATGGGTATATAGTATATAGTTATCTATATATGGTCTGTTATAGTACCTATAGACTGAATGGGTATATAGTATCTATATATGAGTTGGTCTATTATAGACTGAATGGGTATATAGTATCTATATATGAGTTGGTCTATTATAGACTGAATGGGTATATAGTATCTATATATGAGTTGGTCTGTTATTATAGACTGAATGGGTATATAGTATCTATATATGAGTTGGTCTATTATAGACTGAATGGGTATATAGTATCTATATATGAGTTGGTCTATTATAGACTGAATGGGTATATAGTATCTATATATGAGTTGGTCTGTTATAGACTGAATGGGTATATAGTATCTATATATGAGTTGGTCTATTATATAGACTGAATGGGTATATAGTATCTATATATGAGTTGGTCTGACCTATAGACTGAATGGGTATATAGTATCTATATATGAGTTGGTCTATTATAGACCTATAGACTGAATGACTGAATGGGTATATAGTATCTATATATGAGTTGGTCTATTATAGACTGAATGGGTATATAGTATCTATATATGAGTTGGTCTATTATAGACCTATAGACTGAATGGGTATATAGTATCTATATATGAGTTGGTCTATTATAGACTGAATGGGTATATAGTATCTATATATTTGTCTGTTATAGTTGGTCTGTTATAGACTGAATGGGTATATAGTATCTATATATGAGTTGGTCTATTATAGACCTATAGACTGAATGGGTATATAGTATCTATATATGAGTTGGTCTATTATAGACTGAATGGGTATATAGTATCTATATATGAGTTGGTCTATTATAGACTGAATGGGTATATAGTATCTATATATGAGTTGGTCTGGGTTATAGTACCTATAGACTGAATGGGTATATAGTATCTATATATGAGTTGGTCTGTTATAGACTGAATGGGTATATAGTATCTATATATGAGTTGGTCTGTTATAGACTGAATGGGTATATAGTATCTATATATGAGTTGGTCTGGGTATATAGTATCTATATATGAGTTGGTCTATAGACTGAATGGGTATATAGTATCTATATATGAGTTGGTCTGTTATAGACTGAATGGGTATATAGTATCTATATATGAGTTGGTCTGAATTATAGACCTATAGACTGAATGGGTATATAGTATCTATATATGAGTTGGTCTGTTATAGACCTATAGACTGAATGGGTATATAGTATCTATATATGAGTTGGTCTGTTATAGACCTATAGACTGAATGGGTATATAGTATCTATATATGAGTTGGTCTGTTATAGACTGAATGGGTATATAGTATCTATATATGAGTTGGTCTATTATAGACTGAATGGGTATATAGTATCTATATATGAGTTGGTCTGTTATAGACTGAATGGGTATATAGTATCTATATATGAGTTGGTCTGTTATAGTATCTATATATGAGTTGGTCTATTATAGACTGAATGGGTATATAGTATCTATATATGAGTTGGTCTGTTATAGACCTATAGACTGAATGGGTATATAGTATCTATATATGAGTTGGTCTGAATGGGTATATAGTATCTATATATGAGTTGGTCTGTTATAGACTGAATGGGTATATAGTATCTATATATGAGTTGGTCTGTTATAGACCTATAGACTGAATGGGTATATAGTATCTATATATGAGTTGGTCTGTTATAGACTGAATGGGTATATAGTATCTATATATGAGTTGGTCTGTTATAGACTGAATGGGTATATAGTATCTATATATGAGTTGGTCTATTATAGACTATGACTGGGTATATAGTATCTATATATGAGTTGGTCTGTTATAGACCTATAGACTGAATGGGTATATAGTATCTATATATGAGTTGGTCTATTATAGACTGAATGGGTATATAGTATCTATATATGAAGACTGAATGGTATCTATATGAGTTGGTCTGTTATAGACTGAATGGGTATATAGTATCTATATATGAGTTGGTCTATTATATAGTATCTATATATGAGTTGGTCTGTTATAGACTGAATATATAGTATCCTATTATAGACTGAATGGGTCTATATAGTATCTATAGTATGAGTTGGTCTGTTATTATAGACTGAATGGGTATATAGTATCTATATATGAGTTGGTCTGTTATAGACTGAATGGGTGTATAGTATCTATATATGAGTTGGTCTATTATAGACCTATAGACTGAATGGGTATATAGTATCTATATATGAGTTGGTCTGTTATAGACTGAATGGGTATATAGTATCTATATATGAGTTGGTCTGTTATAGACATATAGACTGAATGGGTATATAGTATCTATATATGAGTTGGTCTGTTATAGACTGAATGGGTGTATAGTATCTATATATGAGTTGGTCTGTTATAGACCTATAGACTGAATGGGTATATAGTATCTATATATGAGTTGGTCTGTTATAGACTGAATGGGTATATAGTATCTATATATGAGTTGGTCTATTATAGACTGAATGGGTATATAGTATCTATATATGAGTTGGTCTGTTATAGACTGAATGGGGTATATAGTTATAGACTATCTATATATGAGTTGGTCTGTTATAGACTGAATGGGTATCTATATATAGTTGGTATAGACTATAGTATCTATATGAGTTGGTCTGTTATAGACTGAATGGGTATATAGTATCTATATATGAGTTGGTCTGTTATAGACCTATAGACTGAATGGGTATATAGTATCTATATATGAGTTGGTCTATTATAGACTGAATGGGTATATAGTATCTATATATGAGTTGGTCTGTTATAGAC
>NW_027037875.1:0-23356 GCF_034236695.1 Oncorhynchus nerka | reverse complement strand
CTCTAGTCTTTAATCGTCTCCCCAGCCTCATCCTCTAGTCTTTATTTCAGCTGTCATCTGTCTCTCCCCAACCCTCATCCCTCTAGTCTTTATTTCAGCTGTCATCTGTCTCTCCCCAACCCTCATCCCTCTAGTCTTTATTTCAGCTGTCATCTGTCTCTCCCCAACCCTCATCTCTCTAGTCTTTATTTCAGCTGTCATCTGTCTCTCCCCAACCCTCATCCCTCTAGTCTTTATTTCAGCTGTCATCTGTCTCTCCCAACCCTCTCATCTTTCTCTAGTCTTTATTTCAGCTGTCATCTGTCCCTCCTCAACCCCTCATCTCTCTAGTCTTTATTTCCAGCTGTCTCTCCCCAACCCCATCCCTCAGTCTTTATTTCCAGCTGTCATCTCCCCCCAACCCTCATCCCTCTAGTCTTTATTTCAGCTGTCATCTGTCTCTCCCCAACCCTCATCTCTCATGTCTCTAGTCTTTATTTCAGCTGTCATCTGTCTCTCCCCAACCCTCATCTCTCTAGTCTTTATTTCGGCTGTCTGTCTCTAGCCCTCCTTCCCTCTGGTCTTTAACAGCTGTCATCTGTCTCTCCCCAGCCCTCATCCCTCTGAGTCTTTATTTGTTCTCATCTGTCTCTTTAGCCCTCACATCCCTCTAGTCTTTATTTCAGCTGTCATTTGTCTCTCTGACCCATCATCCCTCTGGTCTTTGTTCAGCTGTCGTCTGTCTCTCTGACCCTCAGTCCTCCACATCTATCCTAGTCTTTATATCAGCTGTCATCATCTCTCCCCAACCTCTGTCCCTCTAGTCTTTATTTCAGCTGTCGTCTGTCTCTCCCCCACCCCTCATCCCTCTAGTCTTTATTTCAGCTGTCATCTGTCTCTTCCCAGCCCTCATCCCTCCTGGTGCCATTTCGGCTGTGTCCATGTCTCCTGGCCTCATCCCTCTAGTCTTTGTTTTGTTTGTCATCTGTCTCTTCCCAACCCTCATCCCTCTAAGTCTTTATTTAAGCTGTCATCTGTCTCTCCCCAAATCCCTCATCTATTAGTCTTTATATCGGCTGTCATCTGTCTCTCCCTAAACCCTCGTCCTCTAGTCTTTATTTCAGCTGTCATCTGTCTCTCCCCAACCCTCATCCTCTGAGTCTTTATTTCAGCTGTCATCTGTCTCCCCAGCCTCATCCCTCTAGTCTTTATTTCAGCTGTATCTGTCTCTCCCCTTAACCCCTCATCTCTCTAGTCTTTATTTCAGCTGTCATCTGTCTCTCCCAACCCTCATCCTCTAGTCTTTATTTTAGCTGTCATCTGTCTCTCCCCAACCCTCATCCTTCTCTAGTCTTTATTTCAGCTGTCATCTGTCTCTTCCCAACCCTCATCCCTCTGGTCTTTTTTTCAGCTGTCATCTATCTCCCAACCCTCATCTCTCCTAGTCTTTATTTCAGCTGTCATCTGTCTCTCCCCAACCCTCATCCCTCTAGTCTTTGTTTCTAGTTGTCATCTGTCTCTCCCAACCTCCTCCTCCTCTAGTCTTTTATTTCCAGCTGTCATCTGTCTCTCCCAACCCTCATCCTCTAGTCTTTATTTCAGCTGTCATCTGTCTCTCCCCAACCCTCATCTCTCATCTCTCTAGTCTTTATATCAGCTGTCATCTGTCTCCCCCAGCCCTCATCCCTCCCAGTCTTTTGTTTCAGCTGTCATCACAATGCTCTTCCCAACCCCTCATCCCTCTGTCTTTATTTCCCATGTCATCTGTCTCTCCCCAACCCTCATCCCTCATCTCTCTAGTCTTTATATCAGCTGTCATCTGTCTCTCCCAACCCTCATCCACCTCATCTCTCCCAACCCTCATCTCTCATCTCTCTAGTCTTTATATCAGCTGTCATCTGTATCTCCCCCTCATCCCTCATCCCTCATCTGTCTCTAACCCTCATCTCTAGTCTTTATTTCAGCTGTCATCTGTCTCTCCCCAACCCTCATCCCTCTAGTCTTTATTTCATCTGTCTGTCTTCCCAACCCTCATCCTCTAGTCTTTATTTCAAGTTGTCATCTGTCCCTGCCCAACCTCATCTCTAGTCTTTATTTCAGCTGTCATCTGTCTCTCCTCAACCCTCATCCATCTGAGTCTTTATTTCAGCTTGTCATCTGTCTCTCCCTCAACCCTCATCTCTCTCTAGTCTTTTATTTCAGCTGTGTCATCTGTCTCTCCCAACCCTCATCCCTCATCTCTCCTAGTCTTTATTTCAGCTGTCTCTCCCAACCCCATCCCTCATCCCTCTAGTCTTTATTTCATCTGTCTCTGTCTCCCCAACCCTCATCCCTCTAGTCTTTATTTCATCTGTCTCTCCCCCAACCCTCATCCCTCTAGTCTTTATTTCAGCTGTCATCTGTCTCTCCCCAACCCTCATCCATCTAGTCTTTATTTCAGCTGTCATCTGTCTCTCCCAACCCTCATCCCTCATCTCTCTAGTCTTTATTTCAGCTGTCATCTGTCTCTCCCCAACCCTCATCCCTCATCTCTCTAGTCTTTATTTCAGCTGTCATCTGTCTCTCCCCAACCCTCATCCTCATCTCTAGTCTTTATTTCAGCTGTCATCTGTCTCTCCCCTAACCCTCATCCATCTAGTCTTTATTTCAGCTGTCATCTGTCTCTCCCAACCTCATCCCTCATCCCTCTAGTCTTTATTTCAGCTGTCATCTGTCTCTCCCCAACCCTCATCCCTCTCTCTCTAGTCTTTATTTCAGCTGTCTCTCCCCTCCCAACCCTCATCCCTCTAGTCTTTATATCAGCTGTCATCTGTCCCCCAACCCTCATCCCTCTCTAGTCTTTATTTCAGCTGTCATCTGTCTCCCCCAACCTCATCCCTCTAGTCTTTATTTCAGCTGTCATCTGTCTCTCCCCAACCTCATCCCTCTAGTCTTTATTTCAGCTGTCATCTGTCTCTCCCCAACCCTCATCCCTCTAGTCTTTATTTCAGCTGTCATCTGTCTCTCCCCAACCCTCATCCCTCTAGTCTTTATTTCAGCTGTCATCTGTCTCTCCCAACCCTCATCCCTCTAGTCTTTATTTCAGTTGTCATCTGTCTCTCCCCAACCCTCATCCCCCTCATCTCTCTAGTCTTTATTTCAGCTGTCATCTGTCTCTCCCAACCCTCATCCCTCTAGTCTTTATTTCAGCTGTCATCTGTCTCTTCCCAACCCTCATCTCTCTGGTCTTTATTTCAGCTGTCATCTGTCTCTCCCCAACCCTCATCCCTCTAGTCTTTATTTCAGCTGTCATCTGTCTCTCCCCAACCCTCATCCCTCTAGTCTTTATTTCAGCTGTCATCTGTCTCTCAACCCTCATCCTCATCTCTCTAGTCTTTTATTTCAGCTGTCATCTGTCTCTCCCAACCTCATCTCTCTAGTCTTTATTTCAGCTGTCATCTGTCTCTCCCAACCTCATCCCTCTATCTTTATTCAGCTGTCATCTGTCTCTCCCCAACCCTCATCCCTCATCTAGTCTTTATTTCAGCTGTCATCTGTCTCTCCCCAACCCTCATCCCTCTAAGTCTTTATTTCAGCTGTCATCTGTCTCTCCCCAACCCTCATCCATCTAGTCTTTATTTCAGTCTCTGTCTCTCCCAACCCTCATCCCTCATCTGTGAGTCTTTATTTCAGTTGTCATCTGTCTCCCCCAACCCATCATCTCTCTAGTCTTTATTTCAGCTGTCATCTGTCTCTCTCCCCAGCCCTCATCCCTCTAGTCTTTATTTCAGCTGTCATCTGTCTCTCCCCAACCCTCATCTCTCTAGTCTTTATTTCAGCTGTCATCTGTCTCTCCCCAACCCTCATCCCTCATCCTTTATTTCAGCTGTCATCTGTCCCTCCCCAGTCTTTATCTTTTGTCAGCTGTCATCTGTCTCTCCCCAACCCTCATCCCTCATCTCTCTAGTCTTTATTTCAGTTGTCATCTGTCTCTCCCCAACCCTCATCTCTCTAGTCTTTATTTCAGCTGTCATCTGTCTCTCCCCAACCCTCATCCCTCTAGTCTTTATTTCAGCTGTCATCTGTCTCTCCCCAACCCTCATCTCTCTAGTCTTTATTTCAGCTGTCATCTGTCTCTCCCCAACCCTCATCCCTCTAGTCTTTATTTCAGCTGTCATCTGTCTCTCCCCAACCCTCATCCCTCATCTCTCTAGTCTTTATTTCATCTGTCATCTGTCCCTCCCAAATCCCTCATCTCTCTAGTCTTTATTTCAGCTGTCATCTGTCTCTCCCCAACCCTCATCTCTCTAGTCTTTATTTCAGCTGTCATCTGTCTCTCCCCAACCCTCATCCCTCTAGTCTTTATTTCAGCTGTCATCTGTCTCTCCCCAACCCTCATCCCTCTAGTCTTTATTTCAGCTGTCATCTGTCTCTTCCCAACCCTCATCCCTCTAGTCTTTATTTCAGCTGTCATCTGTCTCTCCCCTACCCTCATCCATCTAGTCTTTATTTCAGCTGTCATCTGTCTCTCCCCAACCCTCATCCCTCATCTCTCTAGTCTTTATATCAGCTGTCAGCTGTCTCTCCCCAACCCTCATCCCTCTAGTCTTTATTTCAGCTGTCATCTGTCTCCCCAACCCTCATCCTCTCTAGTCTTTATTTCATCTGTCATCCCCAACCCTCATCTCTCTCTTTATTTCAGCTGTCATCTGTCTCTCCCCAACCCTCATCTCTCTAGTCTTTATTTCAGCTGTCATCTGTCTCTCCCCAACCCTCATCCCTCTAGTCTTTATTTCAGCTGTCATGTCTCTCCCCAACCCTCATCTCTCTAGTCTTTATTTCAGCTGTCATCTGTCTCTCCCCAACCTCATCCCTCTAGTCTTTATTTCAGCTGTCATCTGTCTCTCCCCAACCCTCATCCCTCATCTCTCTAGTCTTTATTTCAGCTGTCAATTGTCATCTGTCTCTCCCCAACCCTCATCCCTCTAGTCTTTATTTCAGCTGTCATCTGTCTCTCCCCAACCCTCATCCCTCATCCCTCTAGTCTTTATTTCAGCTGTCATCTGTCTCTCCCCAACCTCATCCCTCTAGTCTTTATTTCATCTGTCTCACCTGCTCTCCCCAACCCTCATCTCTCTCTAGTCTTTATTTCAGCTGTCATCTGTCTCTCCCCAACCCTCATCCCTCTAGTCTTTATTTCGGAGCTGTCATCTGTCTCTCCCCAACCCTCATCCCTCTAGTCTTTATTTCAGCTGTCATAGAGAGTCCCCCACCCTCATCCCTCTAGTCTTTATTTCAGCTGTCATCTGTCTCTCCCCAACCCTCATCCCTCTAGTCTTTATTTCAGCTGTCATCTGTCTCTCCCAACCCTCAACCTCATCTCTCTAGTCTTTATTTCATCTGTCATCTGTCCCTCCCTCAACCATCATCCTCTAGTCTTTATTTCAGCTGTCATCTGTCTCTCCCCAACCCTCATCCCTCATCTCTCTAGTCTTTATATCAGCTGTCATCTGTCTCTCCCCAACCCTCATCTCTCTCCTCTAGTCTTTATTTCAGCTGTCATCTGTCTCTCCCCAACCCTCATCCCTCTAGTCTTTATTTCAGCTGTCATCTGTCTCTCCCAACCCTCATCCCTCTAGTCTTTATTTCAGCTGTCATCTGTCTCTCCCCAACCCTCATCCCTCTAGTCTTTATTTCAGCTGTCTCTCTCCCAACCCTCATCTCTCTAGTCTTTTTATTTCAGCTGTCATCTGTCTCTCCCCAACCCTCATCTCTCCCTAGTCTTTATTTCAGCTGTCATCTGTCTCTCCCCAACCCTCATCCCTCTAGTCTTTATTTCAGCTGTCATCTGTCTCTCCCCAACCCTCATCCCTCTAGTCTTTATTTCAAGCTGTCATCTGTCTCTCCCCAACCCTCATCCCTCTAGTCTTTATTTCAGCTGTCATCTGTCTCTCCCCAACCCTCATCCCTCTAGTCTTTATTTCAGCTGTCATCTGTCTCTCCCCAACCCTCATCCCTCTAGTCTTTATTTCAGCTGTCATCTGTCTCTCCCCAACCCTCATCCCTCTAGTCTTTATTTCAGCTGTCATCTGTCTCTCCCAACCCTCATCCCTCTCTCTAGTCTTTATTCAGCTGTCATCTGTCCCTCCCTCAACCTCATCTCTCTAGTCTTTATTTCAGCTGTCATCTGTCCTCCCCAGACCCTCATCCCTCATCTCTCTAGTCTTTATTTCAGCTGTCATCTGTCTCTCCCCAACCCTCATCTCTCATCCCTCTAGTCTTTCTATCAGCTGTCATCTGTCTCTCCCCAACCCTCATCTCTCTAGTCTTTATTTCAGCTGTCATCTGTCTCTCCCAACCCTCATCCCTCTAGTCTTTATTTCAGCTGTCATCTGTCTCTCCCCAACCCTCATCTCTCTCTCTCGTCTTTATATCAGCTGTCATCTGTCTCTCCCCAACCCTCATCCCTCTGTCTCTCTAGCTCTTTGTTTCCCCAACCCTCATCTCTCATCTAGTCTTTATCAGCTGTCATCTGTCTCTCCCCAACCCTCATCCCTCTAGTCTTTATTTCAGCTGTCATCTGTCCTTTAGCCCTCTAGTCTTTATTTCATTTCTGTCTCTCCCCAACCCTCATCTAGTCTTTATTTCAGCTGTCATCTGTCTCTCCCCAACCCTCATCCCTCTAGTCTTTATTTCAGCTGTCATCTGTCTCTCCCCAACCCTCATCCCTCTCTAGTCTTTATTTCAGCTGTCATCTGTCTCTCCCCAACCCTCATCCATCTAGTCTTTATTTCAGCTGTCATCTGTCTCTCCCCAACCCTCATCCCTCTAGTCTTTATATCAGCTGTCATCTGTCTCTCCCCAACCCTCATCCCTCTAGTCTTTATATCAGCTGTCATCTGTCTCTCCCCAACCCTCATCCCTCTAGTCTTTATATCAGCTGTCATCTGTCTCTCCCCAACCCTCATCCCTCTAGTCTTTATTTCAGCTGTCATCTGTCTCTTCCCAACCCTCATCCCTCTAGTCTTTATTTCAGCTGTCATCTGTCTCTCCCCAACCCTCATCCCTCTAGTCTTTATTTCAGCTGTCATCTGTCTCTCCCCAACCCTCATCTCTCTAGTCTTTATTTCAGTTGTCATCTGTCTCTCCCCAACCCTCATCTCTCTAGTCTTTATTTCAGCTGTCATCTGTCTCTCCCCAACCCTCATCTCTCTAGTCTTTATTTCAGCTGTCATCTGTCTCTCCCCAACCCTCATCCCTCTAGTCTTTATTTAAGCTGTCATCTGTCTCTCCCCAACCCTCATCCCTCATCTCTCTAGTCTTTATATCAGCTGTCATCTGTCTCTCCCCAACCCTCATCCCTCTAGTCTTTATTTCAGCTGTCATCTGTCTCTCCCAACCCTCATCCCTCTAGTCTTTATTTCAGCTGTCATCTGTCTCTCCCCAACCCTCATCCCTCTAGTCTTTATTTCAGCTGTCATCTGTCTCTCCCAACCCTCATCCCTCTAGTCTTTATTTCAGCTGTCATCTGTCTCTCCCAACCCTCATCCCTCTCTTTATCCTGTCATCTGTCTCTCCCCAACCCTCATCCCTCTAGTCTTTATTTCAGCTGTCATCTGTCTCTCCCCTCATCCCTCATCCCTCTAGTCTTTATTTCAGCTGTCATCTGTCTCTCCCAACCCTCATCCCTCTAGTCTTTATTTCAGCTGTCATCTGTCTCCCCCAACCCTCATCTCTCTAGTCTTTATTTCATCTGTCTCTCCCAACCCTCATCTCTCTAGTCTTTATTTCAGCTGTCATCTGTCTCTCCCAACCCTCATCCCTCATCCCTCTAGTCTTTATTTCAGCTGTCATCTGTCTCTCCCCAACCCTCATCCCTCTAGTCTTTATTTCAGCTGTCATCTGTCTCTCCCCAACCCTCATCCCTCTAGTCTTTATTTCAGCTGTCTCTGTCTCTCCCCAACCCTCATCCTCTAGTCTTTATTTCAGCTGTCATCTGTCTCTCCCAACCCTCATCCCTCTAGTCTTTATTTCATCTGTCTCTCCCCAACCCTCATCCCTCTAGTCTTTTATTTCAGCTGTCATCTGTCTCTCCCAACCCTCATCCCTCTAGTCTTTATTTCATCTGTCTCTTCCCCAACCCTCATCTCTCTAGTCTTTATTTCAGCTTTCATCTGTCTCTCCCCAACCCTCATCTCTCTAGTCTTTATTTCATCTGTCATCTGTCTCTCCCCAACCCTCATCCCTCTAGTCTTTATTTCAGCTGTCATCTGTCCCTCCCCAACCCCCCAACCCTCATCCCTCTAGTCTTTATTTCAGCTGTCATCTGTCTCTCCCCAACCCTCATCCCTCTAGTCTTTATTTCAGCTGTCATCTGTCTCTCCCCAACCCTCATCCCTCTGGTCTTTATTTCAGCTGTCATCTGTCTCTCCCCAACCCTCATCCCTCTAGTCTTTTTTCAGCTGTCATCTGTCTCTCCCCAACCCTCATCCTCATCCCTCTAGTCTTTATTTCAGCTGTCATCTGTCTCTCCCCAACCCTCATCCCTCTCTAGTCTTTATTTCAGCTGTCATCTGTCTCTCCCCAACCCTCATCCCTCTAGTCTTTATTTCAGCTGTCATCTGTCTCTCCCCCAACCCTCATCCCTCTAGTCTTTATTTCATCTGTCTCTCCCCAACCCTCATCCATCTAGTCTTTATTTCAGCTGTCATCTGTCTCTCCCCAACCCTCATCATCCCTCTAGTCTTTATTTCAGCTGTCATCTGTCTCTCCCCAACCCTCATCCCTCTAGTCTTTATTTCAGCTGTCATCTGTCTCTCCCCAACCCTCATCCTCTAGTCTTTATTTCATCTGTCTCTCCCTCCCCAACCCTCATCTCTCTAGTCTTTATTTCAGCTGTCATCTGTCTCTCCCCAACCCTCATCCCTCTAGTCTTTATTTCAGCTGTCATCTGTCTCTCCCCAACCCTCATCCCTCTAGTCTTTATTTCATCTGTCATCTGTCTCTCCCCAACCCTCATCTCTCTAGTCTTTATTTCAGCTGTCATCTGTCTCTCCCCAACCCTCATCCCTCTAGTCTTTTATTTGTCATCTGTCTCTCCCCAACCTCATCTCTCATCCATCTGTCTTCCCCAACCCTTCCCTCTAGCTTTATTTCATCTGTCTCTCCCCAACCCTCATCCCTCTCTCTAGTCTTTATTTCATCTGTCTCTCCCCAACCCTCATCCCTCTAGTCTTTATTTCAGTCTCCCCCAACCCTCATTCATCTAGTCTTTATTTCAGCTGTCATCTGTCTCTCCCCAACCCTCATCCCTCTAGTCTTTATTTCAGCTGTCATCTGTCTCTCCCCAACCCTCATCCCTCTAGTCTTTATTTCAGCTGTCATCTGTCTCTCCCCAACCCTCATCTCTCTAGTCTTTATTTCAGCTGTCATCTGTCTCTCCCCAACCCTCATCCCTCTAGTCTTTATTTCATCTGTCTCTCCCCAACCCTCATCTCTCTAGTCTTTATTTCAGCTGTCATCTGTCTCTCCCAACCCTCATCCCTCTAGTCTTTATTTCAGCTGTCGTCTGTCTCTCCCCAACCCTCATCCCTCTAGTCTTTATTTCAGCTGTCATCTGTCTCTCCCCAACCCTCATCCCTCTAGTCTTTATTTCATCATCTGTCTCTCCCCAACCCTCATCTCTCTAACCCTCATCCCTCTAGTCTTTATTTCAGCTGTCATCTGTCTCTCCCCAACCCTCATCTCTCTAGTCTTTATTTCAGCTGTCATCTGTCTCTCCCCAACCCTCATCCCTCTCTCTCTAGTCTTTATTTCAGCTGTCATCTGTCTCTCCCCAACCCTCATCTCTCTAGTCTTTATTTCAGCTGTCATCTGTCTCTCCCCAACCCTCATCCTCATCTCTCTAGTCTTTATTTCAGCTGTCATCTGTCTCTCCCAACCCTCATCCCTCTAGTCTTTATTTCATCTGTCATCTGTCCTCCCCAACCTCATCATCTTTATATCAGCTGTCATCTGTCTCTCCCCAACCCTCATCCACTATCTTTATATCAGCTGTCATCTGTCTCTCCCCAACCCTCATCCCTCTAGTCTTTATTTCAGCTGTCATCTGTCTCTCCCCAACCCATCATCCCTCTAGTCTTTATTTCAGCTGTCATCTGTCTCTCCCCAACCCTCATCCTCTAGTCTTTATTTCAGCTGTCATCTGTCTCTCCCCAACCCTCATCCCTCTAGTCTTTATTTCAGCTGTCATCTGTCTCTCCCCAACCCTCATCTCTCTAGTCTTTATTTCAGCTGTCATCTGTCTCTCCCCAACCCTCATCCCTCTAGTCTTTATTTCAGCTGTCATCTGTCTCTCCCCAACCCTCATCCCTCTAGTCTTTATTTCAGCTGTCATCTGTCTCTCCCCAACCCTCATCCCTCTAGTCTTTATTTCAGCTGTCATCTGTCTCCTCCAACCCTCATCCCTCTAGTCTTTATTTCAGCTGTCATCTGTCTCTCCCCAACCCTCATCCCTCTAGTCTTTATTTCAGCTGTCATCTGTCTCTCCCAACCCTCATCTCTCTAGTCTTTATATCAGCTGTCATCTGTCTCTTCCCAACCCTCATCCCTCTAGTCTTTATTTCAGCTGTCATCTGTCTCTCCCCAACCCTCATCCCTCTAGTCTTTATTTCAGCTGTCATCTGTCTCTTCCCAAACCCCTCATCCCTCTAGTCTTTATTTCAGCTGTCATCTGTCTCTCATCCCTCTAGTCTTTATTTCAGCTGTCATCTGTCTCTCCCCAACCCTCATCTCTCTAGTCTTTATTTCAGCTGTCATCTGTCTCTCCCCAACCCTCATCCCTCTAGTCTTTATTTCAGCTGTCATCTGTCTCTCCCCAACCCTCATCCCTCTAGTCTTTATTTCAGCTGTCATCTGTCTCTCCCAACCCTCATCCCTCTAGTCTTTATTTCAGCTGTCATCTGTCTCTCCCCAACCCTCATCCCTCTAGTCTTTATTTCAGCTGTCATCTGTCTCTCCCCAACCCTCATCTCTCTAGTCTTTATTTCAGCTGTCATCTGTCTCTCCCCAACCCTCATCCCTCTAGTCTTTATTTCAGCTGTCATCTGTCTCTTCCCAACCCTCATCCCTCTAGTCTTTATTTCAGCTGTCATCTGTCTCTCCCCAACCCTCATCCCTCTAGTCTTTATTTCAGCTGTCATCTGTCTCTCCCCAACCCTCATCCCTCTAGTCTTTATTTCAGCTGTCATCTGTCTCTCCCCAACCCTCATCTCTCTAGTCTTTATTTCAGCTGTCATCTGTCTCTCCCAACCCTCATCCCCCTCTAGTCTTTATTTCAGCTGTCATCTGTCTCTCCCCAACCCTCATCTCTCTAGTCTTTATTTCAGCTGTCATCTGTCTCTCCCAACCCTCATCCCTCTAGTCTTTATTTCAGCTGTCATCTGTCTCTCCCCAACCCTCATCTCTCTAGTCTTTATTTCAGCTGTCATCTGTCTCTCCCCAACCCTCATCCCTCATCCCTCTAGTCTTTATTTCAGCTGTCATCTGTCTCTCCCCAACCCTCATCTCTCTAGTCTTTATTTCATCTCTGTCTCTCCCCAGTCTCCCTTAGTCTTTATTTCAGCTGTCATCTGTCTCTCCCCAACCCTCATCCCTCTAGTCTTTATTTCATCTGTCTCTGTCTCTCCCAACCTCATCTGTCTTTATTTCTCCCCCCCCAACCCTCATCCCTCTAGTCTTTATTTCAGCTGTCATCTGTCTCTCCCCAACCCTCATCCCTCTAGTCTTTATTTCAGCTGTCATCTGTCTCTCCCCAACCCTCATCCCTCTAGTCTTTATTTCATCTGTCATCTGTCCCCCCAACCCTCATCCCTCTAGTCTTTATTTCAGCTGTCATCTGTCTCTCCCAACCCTCATCCTCTAGTCTTTATTTCAGCTGTCATCTGTCTCTCCCCAACCCTCATCCCTCTAGTCTTTATTTCAGCTGTCATCTGTCCCTCCCCCAACCCTCATCTCTCTAGTCTTTATTTCAGCTGTCATCTGTCTCTCCCCAACCCTCATCTCTCTAGTCTTTATTTCAGCTGTCATCTGTCTCTCCCCAACCCTCATCCCTCATCCTCTAGTCTTTATTTCAGCTGTCATCTGTCTCTCCCCAACCCTCATCCCTCTAGTCTTTATTTCAGCTGTCATCTGTCTCTCCCCAACCCTCATCCCTCTAGTCTTTATTTCAGCTGTCATCTGTCTCTCCCCAACCCTCATCCCTCTAGTCTTTATTTCAGCTGTCATCTGTCTCTCCCCAACCCTCATCCTCATCTAGTCTTTATTTCAGCTGTCATCTGTCTCTCCCCAACCCTCATCTCTCTCTAGTCTTTATTTCAGCTGTCATCTGTCTCTCCCCAACCCTCATCCCTCTAGTCTTTATTTCAGCTGTCATCTGTCTCTCCCCAACCCTCATCTCTCTAGTCTTTATTTCAGCTCATCTGTCTCTCCCAACCCTCATCCCTCTAGTCTTTATTTCAGCTGTCATCTGTCTCTCCCCAACCCTCATCCCTCTAGTCTTTATTTCAGCTGTCATCTGTCTCTCCCCAACCCTCATCCCTCTAGTCTTTATTTCAGCTGTCATCTGTCTCTCCCCAACCCTCATCTCTCTAGTCTTTATTTCAGCTCTCTGTCTCTCCCCAACCCTCATCTCTCTAGTCTTTATTTCAGCTGTCATCTGTCTCTCCCCAACCCTCATCATCCCTCTAGTCTTTATTTCAGCTGTCATCTGTCTCTCCCCAACCCTCATCCTGTCTTTATTTCATCTGTCTCTTCCCAACCCTCATCTCTCTAGTCTTTATTTCAGCTGTCATCTGTCTCTCCCCAACCCTCATCTCTCTAGTCTTTATTTCAGCTGTCATCTGTCTCTCCCCAACCCTCATCCCTCTAGTCTTTATTTCAGCTGTCATCTGTCTCTCCCCAACCCTCATCCCTCTAGTCTTTATTTCAGCTGTCATCTGTCTCCCCCAACCCTCATCCTCTAGTCTTTATTTCAGCTGTCATCTGTCTCTCCCCAACCCTCATCCCTCTAGTCTTTATATCAGCTGTCATCTGTCTCTCCCCCCCTCATCTCTCCCTCTTTATTTCAGCTGTCATCTGTCTCTCCCCAACCCTCATCCTCTATTATTTCAGCTGTCATCTGTCTCTCCCCCAACCCTCATCCCTCTAGTCTTTATTTCAGCTGTCATCTGTCTCTCCCAACCCTCATCTCTCTAGTCTTTATTTCAGCTGTCATCTGTCTCTCCCCAACCCTTCTCTCTAGTCTTTATTTCAGCTGTCATCTGTCTCTCCCCAACCCTCATCCCTCTAGTCTTTATTTCAGCTGTCATCTGTCTCTCCCCCAACCCTCATCCCTCTAGTCTTTATTTCCATCTGTCTCTCCCAACCCTCATCCCTCTAGTCTTTATTTCAGCTGTCATCTGTCTCTCCCCAACCCTCATCCCTCTAGTCTTTATTTCAGCTGTCATCTGTCTCTTCCCAACCCTCATCCCTCTAGTCTTTATTTCAGCTGTCATCTGTCTCTCCCCAACCCTCATCCTCTAGTCTTTATTTCAGCTGTCATCTGTCTCTCCCCAACCCTCATCCCTCTAGTCTTTATTTCAGCTGTCATCTGTCTCTCCCCAACCCTCATCTCTCTAGTCTTTATTTCAGCTGTCATCTGTCTCTCCCCAACCCTCATCCCTCTAGTCTTTATTTCAGCTGTCATCTGTCTCTCCCCAACCCTCATCCCTCTAGTCTTTATTTCAGCTGTCATCTGTCTCTCCCCAACCCTCATCTCTCTAGTCTTTATTTCAGCTGTCATCTGTCTCTCCCCAACCCTCATCCCTCTAGTCTTTATTTCAGCTGTCATCTGTCTCTCCCCAACCCTCATCCCTCTAGTCTTTATTTCAGCTGTCATCTGTCTCTCCCCAACCCTCATCCCTCTAGTCTTTATTTCAGCTGTCATCTGTCTCTCCCCAACCCTCATCCCTCTAGTCTTTATTTCAGCTGTCATCTGTCTCTCCCCAACCCTCATCTCTCTAGTCTTTATTTCAGCTGTCATCTGTCTCTCCCCAACCCTCATCCCTCTAGTCTTTATTTCAGCTGTCATCTGTCTCTCCCCAACCCTCATCTCTCTAGTCTTTATTTCAGCTGTCATCTGTCTCTCCCCAACCCTCATCCCTCTAGTCTTTATTTCAGCTGTCATCTGTCTCTCCCCAACCCTCATCCCTCTAGTCTTTATTTCAGCTGTCATCTGTCTCTCCCCAACCCTCATCCCTCTAGTCTTTATTTCAGCTGTCATCTGTCTCTCCCCAACCCTCATCCTCTCTTTATTTCAGTCTCTGTCTTTCAGCTTTATTTCAGCTGTCATCTGTCTCTCCCCAACCCTCATCTCTCTCTTTCAGCTGTCATCTGTCTTTATTTCATCCCTCTAGCTGTCATCTGTCTCTCCCCAACCCTCATCCCTCATCTCTCTAGTCTTTATTTCAGCTGTCATCTGTCTCTCCCCAACCCTCATCCCTCTAGTCTTTATTTCATCTGTCTCTCCCCAACCCTCATCTCTCTAGTCTTTATTTCATCTGTCTCTCCCCAACCCTCATCCCTCTAGTCTTTATTTCATCTGTCTCTCCCCAACCCTCATCCCTCTAGTCTTTATTTCAGCTGTCATCTGTCTCTCCCCAACCCTCATCTGTCTTTATTTCATCTGTCTCTCCCCAACCCTCATCTCTCTAGTCTTTATTTCAGCTGTCATCTGTCTTCATCTCTCTTTATTTCAGCTGTCATCTGTCTCTCCCCAACCCTCATCCCTCTAGTCTTTATTTCAGCTGTCATCTGTCCCTCCCCAACCCTCATCTCTCTAGTCTTTATTTCAGCTGTCATCTGTCTCTCCCCAACCCTCATCCCTCTAGTCTTTATTTCATCTGTCTCTCCCCAACCCTCATCCCTCATCTCTCTAGTCTTTATTTCATCTGTCTCTCCCCAACCCTCATCCCTCTAGTCTTTATTTCATCTGTCTCTCCCCAACCCTCATCTCTCTAGTCTTTATTTCATCTGTCTCTCCCCAACCCTCATCCCTCTAGTCTTTATTTCATCTGTCTCTCCCCAACCCTCATCCCTCTAGTCTTTATTTCAGCTGTCATCTGTCTCTCCCCAACCCTCATCCCTCTAGTCTTTATTTCATCTGTCTCTTCCCAACCCTCATCTCTCTAGTCTTTATTTCAGCTGTCATCTGTCCCTCCCCAACCCTCATCTCTCTAGTCTTTATTTCAGCTGTCATCTGTCTCTCCCCAACCCTCATCCCTCTAGTCTTTATTTCAGCTGTCATCTGTCCTCCCCAACCCTCATCCCTCTAGTCTTTATTTCAGCTGTCATCTGTCTCTCCCCAACCCTCATCCCTCTAGTCTTTATTTCAGCTGTCATCTGTCTCTCCCCAACCCTCATCCCTCTAGTCTTTATTTCAGCTGTCATCTGTCTCTCCCAACCCTCATCCCTCTAGTCTTTATTTCAGCTGTCATCTGTCTCTCCCCAACCCTCATCCCTCTAGTCTTTATTTCAGCTGTCATCTGTCTCTCCCCAACCCTCATCCCTCTCTCTCTAGTCTTTATTTCAGCTGTCATCTGTCTCTCCCCAACCCTCATCCTCTAGTCTTTATTTCAGCTGTCATCTGTCTCTCCCCAACCCTCATCCTCTAGTCTTTATTTCAGCTGTCATCTGTCTCTCCCCAACCCTCATCCTCATCCCTCTAGTCTTTATTTCAGCTGTCATCTGTCTCTCCCCAACCCTCATCTCTCTAGTCTTTATTTCAGCTGTCATCTGTCTCTCCCCAACCCTCATCCCTCTCCCTCTAGTCTTTATTTCAGCTGTCATCTGTCTCTCCCCAACCCTCATCCTCTAGTCTTTATTTCAGCTGTCATCTGTCTCTCCCCAACCCTCATCCTCTAGTCTTTATTTCAGCTGTCATCTGTCATCTGTCTTTATTTTTGTCATCCCCAACCCTCATCCCTCTATCTTTATTTCTCTGTCATCTGTCCTCCCCAACCCTCTTTATTTTCAGCTGTCATCTGTCTCTCCCCAACCCTCATCCCTCTAGTCTTTATTTCATCTGTCTCTTCCCAACCCTCATCTCTCTAGTCTTTATTTCAGCTGTCATCTGTCCCTCCCCAACCCTCATCTCTCTAGTCTTTATTTCAGCTGTCATCTGTCTCTCCCCAACCCTCATCCCTCTAGTCTTTATTTCAGCTGTCATCTGTCCCTCCCCAACCCTCATCTCTCTAGTCTTTATTTCTCATCTGTCTTTATCATCCCTCTAGTCTTTATTTCATCTGTCTCTCCCCAACCCTCATCCCTCATCTCTCTAGTCTTTATTTCATCTGTCTCTCCCCAACCCTCATCCCTCTAGTCTTTATTTCATCTGTCTCTCCCCAACCCTCATCTCTCTAGTCTTTATTTCATCTGTCTATTTCATCTGTCTTTATTTCTCTGTCTCTCCCCAACCCTCATCCCTCTAGTCTTTATTTCAGCTGTCATCTGTCTCTCCCCAACCCTCATCCCTCTAGTCTTTATTTCAGCCATCTGTCTCTCCCCAACCCTCATCCCTCTAGTCTTTATTTCAGCTGTCATCTGTCCCCCCCAACCCTCATCTCTCTAGTCTTTATTTCAGCTGTCATCTGTCTCTCCCCAACCCTCATCCCTCTAGTCTTTATTTCAGCTGTCATCTGTCTCTCCCCAACCCTCATCCCTCTAGTCTTTATTTCAGCTGTCATCTCTCCCCAACCCTCATCCCTCTAGTCTTTATTTCAGCTGTCATCTGTCTCTCCCAACCCTCATCCCTCTAGTCTTTATTTCAGCTGTCATCTGTCTCTCCCCAACCCTCATCCCTCTAGTCTTTATTTCAGCTGTCATCTGTCTCTCCCCAACCCTCATCCCTCTAGTCTTTATTTCAGCTGTCATCTGTCTCTCCCCAACCCTCATCCCTCTAGTCTTTATTTCAGCTGTCATCTGTCTCTCCCCAACCCTCATCCCTCTAGTCTTTATTTCAGCTGTCATCTGTCTCTCCCCAACCCTCATCTCTCTAGTCTTTATTTCAGCTGTCATCTGTCTCTCCCCAACCCTCATCTCTCTAGTCTTTATTTCAGCTGTCATCTGTCTCTCAACCCTCATCTCTCTAGTCTTTATTTCAGCTGTCATCTGTCTCTCCCCAACCCTCATCCCTCTAGTCTTTATTTCAGCTGTCATCTGTCTCTCCCCAACCCTCATCCCTCTAGTCTTTATTTCAGCTGTCATCTGTCTCTCCCCAACCCTCATCTCTCTAGTCTTTATTTCAGTTGTCATCTGTCTCTCCCCAACCCTCATCCTCTAGTCTTTATTTCAGCTGTCATCTGTCTCTCCCCAACCCTCATCTCTCTAGTCTTTATTTCAGTGTCTCTTAACCCTCATCCTCTAGTCTTTATTTCATCTCTGTCTCTCCCCAACCCTCATCCTCTAGTCTTTATTTCAGCTCATCTGTCTCTCCCCAACCCTCATCCCTCTAGTCTTTATTTCAGCTGTCATCTGTCTCTCCCCAACCCTCATCCCTCTAGTCTTTATTTCAGCTGTCATCTGTCTCTCCCCAACCCTCATCCCTCTAGTCTTTATTTCAGCTGTCATCTGTCTCTCCCCAACCCTCATCTCTCATCTCTCTAGTCTTTATTTCAGCTGTCATCTGTCTCTCCCCAACCCTCATCCTCTAGTCTTTATTTCAGCTGTCATCTGTCTCTCCCCAACCCTCATCCCTCTAGTCTTTATTTCAGCTGTCATCTGTCTCTCCCCAACCCTCATCCCTCTCCTTTATTTCAGCTGTCATCTGTCTCTCCCCAACCCTCATCTCTCTAGTCTTTATTTCAGCTGTCATCTGTCTCTCCCCAACCCTCAACCCTCATCTCTCTAGTCTTTATTTCAGCTGTCATCTGTCTCTCCCCAACCCTCATCCCTCTAGTCTTTATTTCAGCTGTCATCTGTCTCTCCCCAACCCTCATCTCTAGTCTTTATTTCATCATCTGTCTCTCCCCAACCCTCATCCCTCTAGTCTTTATTTCAGCTGTCATCTGTCTCCCCAACCCTCATCCCTCTAGTCTTTATTTCAGCTGTCATCTGTCTCTCCCCAACCCTCATCCCTCTAGTCTTTATTTCATTGTCTCTTCCCAACCCTCATTCAGCTGTCATCTGTCTCTCCCCAACCCTCATCTCTCTAGTCTTTATTTCAGCTGTCATCTGTCTCTCCCCAACCCTCATCCCTCTAGTCTTTATTTCAGCTGTCATCTGTCTCTCCCCAACCCTCATCCCTCTAGTCTTTATTTCAGCTGTCATCTGTCTCTCCCCAACCCTCATCCCTCTAGTCTTTATTTCATCTGTCTCTCCCCAACCCTCATCCCTCATCTCTCTAGTCTTTATTTCATCTGTCTCTCCCCAACCCTCATCCCTCTAGTCTTTATTTCATCTGTCTCTCCCCAACCCTCATCCCTCTAGTCTTTATTTCAGCTGTCATCTGTCTCTCCCCAACCCTCATCCCTCTAGTCTTTATTTCAGCTGTCATCTGTCTCTCCCAACCCTCATCTCTCTAGTCTTTATTTCAGCTGTCATCTGTCTCTCCCCAACCCTCATCCTCTAGTCTTTATTTCAGCTGTCATCTGTCTCTCCCCAACCCTCATCCCTCTCTCTCTAGTCTTTATTTCAGCTGTCATCTGTCTCTCCCAACCCTCATCCCTCTAGTCTTTATTTCAGCTGTCATCTGTCTCTCCCCAACCCTCATCCCTCTAGTCTTTATTTCAGCTGTCATCTGTCTCTCCCCAACCCTCATCTCTCTAGTCTTTATTTCAGCTGTCATCTGTCTCTCCCCAACCCTCATCCCTCTAGTCTTTATTTCAGCTGTCATCTGTCTCTCCCCAACCCTCATCCCTCTAGTCTTTATTTCAGCTGTCATCTGTCTCTCCCCAACCCTCATCTCTCATCTAGTCTTTATTTCAGCTGTCATCTGTCTCTCCCCAACCCTCATCCCTCTAGTCTTTATTTCATCTGTCTCTCCCCAACCCTCATCTCTCTAGTCTTTATTTCATCTGTCTGTCTTTATCTCTGTCTCTCCCCAACCCTCATCCCTCTAGTCTTTATTTCAGCTGTCATCTGTCTCTCCCCAACCCTCATCCCTCTAGTCTTTATTTCATCTGTCTCTTCCCAACCCTCATCTCTCTAGTCTTTATTTCAGCTGTCATCTGTCCCTCCCCAACCCTCATCTCTCTAGTCTTTATTTCAGCTGTCATCTGTCTCTCCCCAACCCTCATCCCTCTAGTCTTTATTTCAGCTGTCATCTGTCTCTCCCCAACCCTCATCTCTCTAGTCTTTATTTCAGCTGTCATCTGTCTCTCCCCAACCCTCATCCCTCTAGTCTTTATTTCATCTGTCTCTCCCCACACCCTCATCCCTCTCTAGTCTTTATTTCATCTGTCATCTGTCTCTCAACCCTCATCCTCTAGTCTTTATTTCATCTGTCTCTATCATCCCTCTAGTCTTTATTTCATCTGTCTCTTCATCCTCTAGTCTTTATTTCAGCTGTCATCTGTCTCTCCCCAACCCTCATCCCTCTAGTCTTTATTTCATCTGTCTCTCCCCAACCCTCATCTCTCTAGTCTTTATTTCAGCTGTCATCTGTCTCTCCCCAACCCTCATCCCTCTAGTCTTTATTTCAGCTGTCATCTGTCTCTCCCCAACCCTCATCCCTCTAGTCTTTATTTCAGCTGTCATCTGTCTCTCCCCAACCCTCATCCTCTAGTCTTTATTTCAGCTGTCATCTGTCTCTCCCCAACCCTCATCCCTCTAGTCTTTATTTCAGCTGTCATCTGTCTCTCCCCAACCCTCATCTCACCTCTCTAGTCTTTATTTCAGCTGTCATCTGTCTCTCCCCAACCCTCATCCCTCTAGTCTTTATTTCAGCTGTCATCTGTCTCTCCCCAACCCTCATCCCTCTAGTCTTTATTTCAGCTGTCATCTGTCTCTCCCCAACCCTCATCTCTCATCCCTCTAGTCTTTATTTCAGCTGTCATCTGTCTCTCCCCAACCCTCATCTCTCTAGTCTTTATTTCAGCTGTCATCTGTCTCTCCCCAACCCTCATCTCTCATCCCTCTAGTCTTTATTTCAGCTGTCATCTGTCTCTCCCCAACCCTCATCCCTCTAGTCTTTATTTCAGCTGTCATCTGTCTCTCCCCAACCCTCATCCCTCTAGTCTTTATTTCAGCTGTCATCTGTCTCTCCCCAACCCTCATCTCTCTAGTCTTTATTTCAGCTGTCATCTGTCTCTCCCCAACCCTCATCCCTCTAGTCTTTATTTCATCTGTCTCTCCCCAACCCTCATCCCTCTAGTCTTTATTTCAGCTGTCATCTGTCTCTCCCCAACCCTCATCCCTCTAGTCTTTATTTCATCTGTCTCTTCCCAACCCTCATCTCTCTAGTCTTTATTTCAGCTGTCATCTGTCCCTCCCCAACCCTCATCTCTCTAGTCTTTATTTCAGCTGTCATCTGTCTCTCCCCAACCCTCATCCCTCTAGTCTTTATTTCAGCTGTCATCTGTCCCTCCCCAACCCTCATCTCTCTAGTCTTTATTTCAGCTGTCATCTGTCTCTCCCCAACCCTCATCCCTCTAGTCTTTATTTCATCTGTCTCTCCCCAACCCTCATCCCTCATCTCTCTAGTCTTTATTTCATCTGTCTCTCCCCAACCCTCATCCCTCTAGTCTTTATTTCATTGTCAACCCTCTGTCTTTATTTCTCTGTCCCAAACCTCATCCTCTAGTCTTTATTTCAGCTGTCATCTCTCTCCAACCCTCATCCCTCTAGTCTTTATTTCAGCTGTCATCTGTCTCCCTCTAGTCTTTATTTCTCCCTCAACCCTCATCCCTCTAGTCTTTATTTCAGCTGTCATCTGTCTCTCCCCAACCCTCATCCCTCTAGTCTTTATTTCAGCTGTCATCTGTCTCTCCCCAACCCTCATCTCTCTAGTCTTTATTTCAGCTGTCATCTGTCTCTCCCCAACCCTCATCCCTCTAGTCTTTATTTCAGCTGTCATCTGTCTCTTCCCAACCCTCATCCCTCTAGTCTTTATTTCAGCTGTCATCTGTCTCTCCCCAACCCTCATCCCTCTAGTCTTTATTTCAGCTGTCATCTGTCTCTCCCCAACCCTCATCCCTCTAGTCTTTATTTCAGCTGTCATCTGTCTCTCCCCAACCCTCATCTCTCTAGTCTTTATTTCAGCTGTCATCTGTCTCTCCCCAACCCTCATCCCTCTAGTCTTTATTTCAGCTGTCATCTGTCTCTCCCCAACCCTCATCCCTCTAGTCTTTATTTCAGCTGTCATCTGTCTCTCCCCAACCCTCATCCCTCTAGTCTTTATTTCAGCTGTCATCTGTCTCTCCCAACCCTCATCCCTCTAGTCTTTATTTCAGCTGTCATCTGTCTCTCCCCAACCCTCATCCCTCTAGTCTTTATTTCAGCTGTCATCTGTCTCTCCCCAACCCTCATCTCTCTAGTCTTTATTTCAGCTGTCATCTGTCTCTCCCCAACCCTCATCTCTCATCCCTCTAGTCTTTATTTCAGCTGTCATCTGTCTCTCCCCAACCCTCATCCCTCTAGTCTTTATTTCAGCTGTCATCTGTCTCTCCCCAACCCTCATCTCTCTAGTCTTTATTTCAGCTGTCATCTGTCTCTCCCCAACCCTCATCCCTCTAGTCTTTATTTCATCTGTCTCTCCCCAACCCTCATCCCTCTAGTCTTTATTTCATCTGTCTCTCCCCAACCCTCATCCCTCTAGTCTTTATTTCATCTGTCAACCTCATCCCTCTGATTCTTTCATCTGTCTCTCCCCAACCCTCATCCCTCTAGTCTTTATTTCAGCTGTCATCTGTCTCTCCCCAACCCTCATCCCTCTAGTCTTTATTTCAGCTGTCATCTGTCTCTCCCCAACCCTCATCTCTCTAGTCTTTATTTCAGCTGTCATCTGTCTCTCCCCAACCCTCATCCCTCTAGTCTTTATTTCAGCTGTCATCTGTCTCTCCCCAACCCTCATCTCTCTAGTCTTTATTTCAGCTGTCATCTGTCTCTCCCCAACCCTCATCCCTCTAGTCTTTATTTCATCTGTCTCTCCCCAACCCTCATCCCTCATCTCTCTAGTCTTTATTTCAGCTTCATCTGTCTCTCCCCAACCCTCATCCTCTAGTCTTTATTTCTCTCTAGCTGTCATCTGTCTCTCCCAACCCTCATCCCTCTAGTCTTTATTTCAGCTGTCATCTGTCTCTCCCCAACCCTCATCCCTCTAGTCTTTATTTCAGCTGTCATCTGTCTCTCCCCAACCCTCATCCCTCTAGTCTTTATTTCATCTGTCTCTTCCCAACCCTCATCTCTCTAGTCTTTATTTCAGCTGTCATCTGTCCCTCCCCAACCCTCATCTCTCTAGTCTTTATTTCAGCTGTCATCTGTCTCTCCCCAACCCTCATCCCTCTAGTCTTTATTTCAGCTGTCATCTGTCTCTCCCCAACCCTCATCCCTCTAGTCTTTATTTCAGCTGTCATCTGTCTCTCCCCAACCCTCATCTCTCTAGTCTTTATTTCAGCTGTAATCTGTCTCTCCCCAACCCTCATCCCTCTAGTCTTTATATCAGCTGTCATCTGTCTCTCCCCAACCCTCATCTCTCATCTCTCTAGTCTTTATTTCAGCTGTCATCTGTCTCTCCCCAACCCTCATCCCTCTAGTCTTTATTTCAGCTGTCATCTGTCTCTCCCCAACCCTCATCCCTCTAGTCTGTATTTCAGCTGTCATCTGTCTCTCCCCAACCCTCATCTCTCATCCCTCTAGTCTTTATTTCAGCTGTCATCTGTCTCTCCCCAACCCTCATCTCTCTAGTCTTTATTTCAGCTGTCATCTGTCTCTCCCAACCCTCATCCCTCTAGTCTTTATTTCAGCTGTCATCTGTCTCTCCCCAACCCTCATCCCTCTAGTCTTTATTTCAGCTGTCATCTGTCTCTCCCCAACCCTCATCCCTCTAGTCTTTATTTCATCTGTCTCTCCCCAACCCTCATCTCTCTAGTCTTTATTTCAGCTGTCATCTGTCTCTCCCCAACCCTCATCCCTCTAGTCTTTATTTCAGCTGTCGTCTGTCTCCCCAACCCTCATCCCTCTAGTCTTTATTTCAGCTGTCATCTGTCTCTCCCCAACCCTCATCTCTCTAGTCTTTATTTCAGCTGTCATCTGTCTCTCCCAACCCTCATCCCTCTCTAGTCTTTATTTCAGCTGTCATCTGTCTCTCCCCAACCCTCATCTCTCATCCTGTCAGTCTTTATTTCTAGTCTTTATTTCAGCTGTC
>NW_027037874.1:20000-23354 GCF_034236695.1 Oncorhynchus nerka | reverse complement strand
AGTGGTTTCCCAGCCTCCGCACAGCCATCCTAGTGGTGGCCCAGTCTCAGCCACAGCCATCCCAGTGGCCCAGCCTCAGTACAGCCATCCCAGTGGCCCAGCCTCAGCATCAGCCATCCTAGTGGTGGCTCAGCCTCAGCACAGCCATCCTAGTGGTGGTCCTGACAGTATTCTATCTTGTAGACCTATTGCATACAAAAGTACTACTGAATTCCTCCTCATCATTACTAGACAGTACAGCCATCCTAGTGGTGTCCCAGCCTCAGATCAGCCAACCCAGTTGTACTACTGAATTCCTCCTCATCATTACTAGACAATATCTACCTGGTTGTACTACTGAATTCCTCCTCATCATTACTAGACAATATCTACCTGGTTGTACTACTGAATTCCTCCTCATCATTACTAGACTAGAGATCTACCTGGTTGTACTACTGAATTCCTCCTCATCATTACTAGACTAGAGATCTACCTGGTTTTACTACTGAATTCCTCCTCATCATTACTAGACAATATCTACCTGGTTGTACTACTGAATTCCTCCTCATCATTACTAGACAATATCTACCTGGTTGTACTACTGAATTCCTCCTCATCATTACTAGACAATATCTACCTGGTTGTACTACTGAATTCCTCCTCATCATTACTAGACAATATCTACCTGGTTTTACTACTGAATTCCTCCTCATCATTACTAGACTAGAGATCTACCTGGTTGTACTACTGAATTCCTCCTCATCATTACTAGACAATATCTACCTGGTTTTACTACTGAATTCCTCCTCATCATTACTAGACAATATCTACCTGGTTGTACTACTGAATTCCTCCTCATCATTACTAGACTAGAGATCTACCTGGTTTTACTACTGAATTCCTCCTCATCATTACTAGACAATATCTACCTGGTTGTACTACTGAATTCCTCCTCATCATTACTAGACTAGAGATCTACCTGGTTTTACTACTGAATTCCTCCTCATCATTACTATACAATATCTACCTGGTTGTACTACTGAATTCCTCATCATCATTACTAGATAATATCTACCTGGTTGTACTACTGAATTCCTCCTCATCATTACTAGATAATATCTACCTGGTTGTACTACTGAATTCCTCCTCATCATTACTAGACAATATCTACCTGGTTGTACTACTGAATTCCTCCTCATCATTACTAGACTAGAGATCTACCTGGTTGTACTACTGAATTCCTCCTCATCATTACTAGACAATATCTACCTGGTTTTACTACTGAATTCCTCCTCATCATTACTAGACAATATCTACCTGGTTGTACTACTGAATTCCTCCTCATCATTACTAGATAATATATACCTGGTTGTACTACTGAATTCCTCCTCATCTTTACTAGACTAGAGATCTACCTGGTTTTACTACTGAATTCCTCCTCATCATTACTAGACAATATCTACCTGGTTGTACTACTGAATTCCTCCTCATCATTACTATACAATATCTACCTGGTTGTACTACTGAATTCCTCATCATCATTACTAGATAATATCTACCTGGTTGTACTACTGAATTCCTCCTCATCATTACTAGATAATATCTACCTGGTTGTACTACTGAATTCCTCCTCATCATTACTAGACAATATCTACCTGGTTGTACTACTGAATTCCTCCTCATCATTACTAGACTAGAGATCTACCTGGTTGTACTACTGAATTCCTCCTCATCATTACTAGACAATATCTACCTGGTTTTACTACTGAATTCCTCCTCATCATTACTAGACAATATCTACCTGGTTGTACTACTGAATTCCTCCTCATCATTACTAGATGTCACATATACCTGGTTGTACTACTGAATTCCTCCTCATCTTTACTAGACTAGATCTGCCTGGTTTTACTACTGAATTCCTCCTCATCATTACTAGACTAGAGATCTACCTGGTTGTACTACTGAATTCCTCTCATCATTACTAGACTAGAGATCTACCTGGTTTTACTACTGAATTCCTCCTCATCATTACTAGACCAGAGATCTACCTGGTTTTACTACTGAATTCTCCTCATCATTACTAGATAATATCTACCTGGTTTTACTACTGAATTCCTCCTCATCATTACTATACAATATCTACCTGGTTGTACTACTGAATTCCTCATCATCATTACCTAGATATATATACCTGGTTGTACTACTGAATTCCTCCTCATCATCTAGATAATATCTACCTGGCTGTACTACTGAATTCCTCCCTCTATGGCTAGACCTACCTTGGTTGTACTACTGAGATTCCTCCTCATCATTACTAGACTAGAGATCTACCTGGTTGTACTACTGAATTCCTCCTCATCATTACTAGACAATATCTACCTGGTTTTACTACTGAATTCATCCTCATCATTACTAGACAATATCTACCTGGTTGTACTACTGATTCTCCTCATCATTACTGGATAATATATACCTGGTTGTACTACTGAATTTCCTCCTCATCTTTACTAGACTAGAGATCTACCTGGTTTTGGCTCTCAATTCTCTCATCATTACTAGATCAGAGATCTACCTGGTTGTGCCTACTGAATTCCTCCTCATCATTACTAGATAGAGATCTACCTGGTTTTACCTGGTTTCATCATTACTGGAGATCTACCTGGTTTTACTACTGAATTCTCCTCATCATTACTAGAGCAATATATACCTGGTTTTACTACTGAATTCACTCCTCATCTTTACTAGACTAGAGATCTACCTGGTTTTACTACTGAATTCTCCTCATCATTACTAGACAATATCTACCTGGTTGTACTACTGAATTCTCCTCATCATTACTATACAATATCCTCCTCATCAATTCCTCCATCATTACTAGATAATATCTACCTGGTTGTACTAATAAATTCTCCTATCATTACTAGATAATATCTACCTGGTTGTACTACTGAATTCCTCCTCATCATTACTAGACTAGAGATCTACCTGGTTGTACTACTGAATTCCTCCTCATCATTACTAGACAATATCTACCTGGTTTTACTACTGAATTCCTCCTCATCATTACTAGACAATATCTACCTGGTTGTACTACTGAATTCCTCCTCATCATTACTAGATAATATATACCTGGTTGTACTACTGAATTCCTCCTCATCTTTACTAGACTAGAGATCTACCTGGTTTTACTACTGAATTCCTCCTCATCATTACTAGACTAGAGATCTACCTGGTTGTACTACTGAATTCCTCGTCATCATTACTAGACTAGAGATCTACCTGGTTTTACTACTGAATTCCTCCTCATCATTACTAGACTAGAGATCTACCTGGTTTTACTACTGAATTCCTCCTCATCATTACTAGATAATATCT
>NW_027037874.1:0-15000 GCF_034236695.1 Oncorhynchus nerka | reverse complement strand
GGAGGAGGATAATAAATGAGGAGGAGGATAATAAATGAGGAGGAGGATAATAAATGAGGAGGAGGATAATAAATGAGGAGGAGGAAGATAATAAATGAGGAGGAGGATAATAAATGAGGAGGATAATAAATGAGGAGGAGGATAATAAATGAGGAGGAGGATAATAAATGAGGAGGAGGATAATAAATGAGGAGGAGGATAATAAATGAGGATGATAATGAATGAACTGCAAAAATCGCTGAAGTTGGAGACTTTTATCTCCCTCACCAACTTCAAACATCAGCTATCCGAGCAGCTAACCGATCGCTGCAGCTGTACATAGTCTATTGGTAAATAGCCCACCCATTTTCACCTACCTCATCCCCATACTGTTTTTATACTGTTTTTTTATTTTATTTATTTATTTATTTATTTACTTTTCTGCTCTTTTGCACACCAATATCTCTACCTGTACATGACCATCTGATCTTTTATCACCCCAGTGTTAATCTGCAAAATTGTATTATTCGCCTACCTCCTCATGCCTTTTGCACACATTGTATATAGACTGCCCATTTTTTTTTTCTACTGTGTTATTGACTTGTTAATTGCTTACTCCATGTGTAACTCTGTGTTGTCTGTTCACACTGCTATGCTTTATCTTGGCCAGGTCGCAGTTGCAAATGAGAACTTGTTCTCAACTAGCCTACCTGGTTAAATAAAGGTGTTCTCAACTAGCCTACCTGGTTAAATAAAGGTGTTCTCAACTAGCCTACCTGGTTAAATAAAGGTGTTCTCAACTAGCCTACCTGGTTAAATAAAGGTGTTCTCAACTAGCCTACCTGGTTAAATAAAGGTGTTCTCAACTAGCCTACCTGGTTAAATAAAGGTGTTCTCAACTAGCCTACCTGGTTAAATAAAGGTGTTCTCAACTGGCCTACCTGGTTAAATAAAGGTGTTCTCAACTAGCCTACCTGGTTAAATAAAGGTGTTCTCAACTGGCCTACCTGGTTAAATAAAGGTGTTCTCAACTAGCCTACCTGGTTAAATAAAGGTGTTCTCAACTAGCCTACCTGGTTAAATAAAGGTGTTCTCAACTGGCCTACCTGGTTAAATAAAGGTGTTCTCAACTAGCCTACCTGGTTAAATAAAGGTGTTCTCAACTAGCCTACCTGGTTAAATAAAGGTGAAAAAAAAAAAATAATAAATAATAAATGAGGAGGAGGATAATAAATGAGGAGGAGGATAATAAATGAGGAGGAGGATAATAAATGAGGAGGAGGATAATAAATGAGGAGGATAATAAATGAGGAGGAGAATAATAAATGAGGAGGAGGATAATAAATGAGGAGGATAATAAATGAGGAGGAGGAAGATAATAAATGAGGAGGAGGATAATAAATGAGGAGGAGGATAATAAATGAGGAGGAGGAGGATAATAAATGAGGAGGATAATAAATGGGGAGGATAATAAATGAGGAGGAGGATAATAAATGAGGAGGAGGATAATAAATGAGGAGGAGGATAATAAATGAGGAGGATAATAAATGAGGAGGATAATAAATGAGGGATGATAATAAATGAGGAGGAGGAAGATAATAAATGAGGAGGAGAGGATAATAAATGAGGAGGAGGAGGATAATAAATGAGGGATGATAATAAATGAGGAGGATAATAAATGAGGATGGATAATAAATGAGGAGGAGGAGGATAATAAATGAGGAGGAGGAGGATAATAAATGAGGATGATAATAAATGAGGAGGATAATAAATGAGGACCAGGATAATAAATGAGGAGGAGGAGGATAATAAATGAGGAGGAGGAGGATAATAAATGAGGATGATAATAAATGAGGAGGATAATAAATGAGGACCAGGATAATAAATGAGGAGGAGGATAATAAATGAGGAGGAGGATAATAAATGAGGAGGAGGAGGATAATAAATGAGGAGGAGGATAATAAATGAGGAGGATAATAAATGAGGAGGATAATAAATGAGGAGGATAATAAATGAGGAGGAGGATAATAAATGAGGAGGGAGGATAATAAATGAGGAGGAGGATAATAAATGAGGAGGAGGAGGATAATAAATGAGGAGGATAATAAATGAGGACCAGGATAATAAATGAGGAGGAGGATAATAAATGAGGAGGAGGATAATAAATGAGGAGGAGGATAATAAATGAGGAGGAGGATAATAAATGAGGAGGATAATAAATGAGGAGGATAATAAATGAGGAGGAGGATAATAAATGAGGGAGGATAATAAATGAGGACCAGGATAATAAATGAGGAGGAGGATAATAAATGAGGAGGAGGATAATAAATGAGGAGGATAATAAATGAGGATGATAATAAATGAGGAGGATAATAAATGAGGAGGATAATAAATGAGGAGGATAATAAATGAGGAGGAGGATAATAAATGAGGAGGATAATAAATGAGGACCAGGATAATAAATGAGGAGGAGGATAATAAATGAGGAGGAGGATAATAAATGAGGAGGATAATAAATGAGGAGGAGAATAATAAATGAGGAGGAGGATAATAAATGAGGAGGAGGATAATAAATGAGGATGATAATAAATGAGGAGGAGGAGGATAATAAATGAGGAGGAGGATAATAAATGAGGAGGAGGAGGATAATAAATGAGGATGATAATAAATGAGGATGATAATAAATGAGGAGGATAATAAATGAGGAGGAGGATAATAAATGAGGAGGAGGAGGATAATAAATGAGGAGGATAATAAATGAGGACCAGGATAATAAATGAGGAGGAGGATAATAAATGAGGAGGAGGATAATAAATGAGGAGGAGGATAATAAATGAGGAGGAGGATAATAAATGAGGAGGATAATAAATGAGGAGGATAATAAATGAGGAGGAGGATAATAAATGAGGAGGAGGATAATAAATGAGGAGGAGGATAATAAATGAGGATCAGGATAATAAATGAGGAGCAGGATAATAAATGAGGAGGAGGATAATAAATGGGGAGGAGGATAATAAATGAGGAGGATAATAAATGAGGAGGAGGATAATAAATGAGGAGGAGGATAATAAATGAGGAGGAGAGATAATAAATGAGGATGATAATAAATGAGGAGGAGGATAATAAATGAGGAGGAGGATAATAATGAGGAGGAGGATAATAAATGAGGAGGAGGAGGATAATAAATTAGAGGATAATAAATGAGGAGAGGATAATAATGAGGGAGAGGATAATAATGAGAGGATAATAAATGAGGAGGAGGAGGATAATAAATGAGGAGGATAATAAATGTGAGGAGGAGGATAATAAATGAGGACCAGGATAATAAACAGAGAGGATAATAAATGAGGAGGAGGATAATAAATGAGGAGGGAGGAAGATAATAAATGAGGAGGAGGATAAGGAATAGAGAGGATAATAAATGAGAGGATAATAAATGAGAGGAGGATAATAAATGAGGAGGGAGGAAGATAATAAGTGAGGAGGGAGATAATAAATGAGGAGGAGGAAGATAATAAATGAGGAGGAGGATAATAAATGAGGAGGAGGAAGATAATAAATGAGGAGGATAATAAATTAGGAGGATAATAAAATGAGGAGGATAATAAATGAGGACCAGGATAATAAATGGGGAGGAGGATAATAAATGAGGAGGAGGATAATAAATGAGGAGAGAGGGAGGAGGATAATAAATGAGGAGGAGGATAATAAATGAGGAGGATAATAAATGAGGAGGAGGATAATAAATGAGGAGGATAATAAATGGGAGGAGATAATAAATGAGGAGGATAATAAATGGGGAGGAGGATAATAAATGAGGAGGATAATATATGAGGAGGAGGATAATAAATGAGGACCAGGATAATCAATGAGGAGGAGAATAATAAATGAGGACCAGGATAATAAATGAGGAGGAGGATAATAAGTGAGAGGAGGAGGATAATAAGTGAGGAGGAGGATAATAAATGAGGAGGAGGAAGATAATAAATGAGGAGGAGGATAATAAATGAGGAGGAGGATAATAAATGAGGAGGATATAACAAATGAGGAGGATAATAAATGAGGAGGAGGATAATAAATGAGGAGGGAGGATAATAAATGAGGAGGAGGAGGATAATAAATGAGGGAGGAGGATAATAAATGAGGAGGATAATAAATGAGGAGGAGGAGGATAATAAATGAGAGGATAATAAATGAGGAGGAGGATAATAAATGAGGACCAGGATAATGAATGAGGAGGAGAATAATAAATGAGGACCAGGATAATAAATGAGGACCAGGATAATAAATGAGGAGGAGGATAATGAATGAAGACCAGGATAATAAATGAGGAGGAGGATAATGAATGAAGACCAGGATAATGAATGAGGAAGAGAATAATAAATGAGGACCAGGATAATAAATGAGGGCCAGGATAATAAATGAGGAGGAGGATAATAAATGAGGAGGAGGATAATAAATGAGGAGGAGGAGGATAATAAATGAGGAGGATAATAAATGAGGAGGAGGATAATAAATGAGGACCAGGATAATGAATGAGGAGGAGAATAATAAATGAGGACCAGGATAATAAATGAGGAGGAGGATAATAAGTGAGGAGGAGGATAATAAATGAGGAGGAGGAAGATAATAAATGAGGAGGAGGATAATAAATGAGGAGGATAATAAATGAGGAGGATAATAAATGAGGAGGATAATAAATGAGGAGGAGGAAGATAATAAGTGAGGAGGATAATAAATGAGGAGGAGGAAGATAATAAATGAGGAGGGAGGATAATAAATGAGGAGGAGGAAGATAATAAATGAGGAGGATAATAAATTAGGAGGATAATAAATGAGAGGATAATAAATGAGGACCAGGATAATAAATGGGAGGAGGATAATAAATGAGGAGGAGGATAATAAATGAGGAGGAGGATAATAAATGAGGAGGATAATAAATGAGGAGGAGGATAATAAATGAGGAGGATAATAAATGGGGAGGAGGATAATAAATGAGGAGGATAATAAATGAGGAGGAGGATAATAAATGAGGAGGATAATACATGAGGAGGATAATAAATGAGGACCAGGATAATGAATGAGGAGGAGAATAATAATGAGGACCAGGATAATAAATGAGGAGGATAATAAGTGAGGAGGAGGATAATAAGTGAGGAGGAGGATAATAAATGAGGAGGAGGAAGATAATAAATGAGAGGAGGATAATAAATGAGGAGGAGGATAATAAATGAGGAGGAGATAATAAATGAGGAGGAGGATAATAAATGAGGAGGAGGATAATAAATGAGGAGGAGGAGGATAATAAATGAGGATAATAAATGAGGAGGAGGATAATAAATGAGGAGGAGGATAATAAATGAGGAGGAGGAGGATAATAAATGAGAGGATAATAAATGAGGAGGAGGATAATAAATGAGGAGGAGGATAATAAATGAGGAGGAGGAGGATAATAAATGAGGAGGATAATAAATGAGGAGGAGGATAATAAATGAGGAGGAGGATAATAAATGAGAGGATAATAAATGAGGAGGAGGGGAGGATAATAAATGAGGAGGATAATAAATGAGGAGGAGGATAATAAATGAGGACCAGGATAATGAATGAGAGGAGAATAATAAATGAGGACCAGGATAATAAATGAGGACCAGGATAATAAATGAGAGGAGGATAATGAATGAAGACCAGGATAATAAATGAGGAGGAGGATAATGAATGAAGACCAGGATAATGACTCCGTGAGAATAATAAATGAGGTTCCAGGATAATAAATGAGGCCAGTGGATAATAAATGAGGAGGAGGATAATAAATGAGGAGGAGGATAATAATGAGGAGGAGGAGAATAAATGAGGAGAATAATAAATGAGGAGGAGGTTAATAAATGAGGAGGATAATAAATGAGGAGGAGGTTAAATAAAGACCAGGTTAATGAATGAGCCTACCTGGTTAAATGGGGAGTGTTCTAAATGAGGAGGATAATAAATGAGAGGAGGATAATAAATGAGGACCTGGAAATGAGGAAGGATAATAAATGAGGACCAGGATAATAAAATGAGGAGGAGACCAGATAATAAATGAGGAGGAGGATAATAAATGAGGAGGGACCTGGATAAATGAGGACCAGTTAATAAATGGGGAGATAAATGATAATAAATGAGGAGGAGGAGGATAATAAATTAGGATAATAAATGAGGAGGGGGAGGATAATAAATTAGGATAATAAATGAGGAGGAGGATAATAAATGAGGACCAGGATAATAAATGAGGACCAGGATAATAATGAGGAGAATAATAAATGAGGAGGAGGATAATAAATGAGGACCAGGATAATAAATGAGGACCAGGATAATAAATGGGGAGGAGGATAATAAATGAGGAGGATAATAAATGAGGAGGAGGATAATAAATGAGGAGGATAATAAATGAGGAGGATAATAAATGGGGAGGAGGATAATAAATGAGGAGGAGGATAATAAATGATAATAAATGAGGAGGAGGATAATAAATGAGGACTAATGTAATAGGGAGGAGGATAATAAATGGGGAGGAGGATAATAAATGAGGGAGGATAATAAATGAGGAGGAGGATAATAAAATGAGGAGGAGGATAATAAATGAGGAGGAGGATAATAAATGAGGAGGATAATAAATGAGGAGGATAATAAATGAGGAGATGATAATAATGAGGAGGAGGATAATAAATGAGGAGGAGGATAATAAATGAGAGAGGAGGATAATAAATGAGGAGGAGGATAATAATGAGGAGGAGGATAATAAATGAGGAGGATAATAAATGAGGAGGAGAATAATGAAGGAGGATAATAAATGAGAGGATAATAAATGAGGAGGAGGATAATAAATTAGGAGGAGGATAATAAATGAGGACTAGGATAATAAATGAGGAGGAGGATAATAAATGAGACCAGGATAATAAATGAGAGGATAATAAATGAGGACCAGGATAATAAATGAGGAAGGATAATAAATGAGGAGGAGGATAATAAATGAGAGGATAATAAATGAGGAGGAGGATAATAAATGAGAGGATAATAAATGGGACCAGGATAATAAATGAGGAGGAGGATAAAATGAGGAGGAGGATAATAAATGAGGAGGAGGATAATGAATGAAGACCAGGATAATGAATGAGGAGGAGAGGATAATGAGGACCAGGATAATAAATGAGAGGAGGATAATAAATGAGGAGGATAATGAATGAGGATAATAAATGAGGAGGATAATAAATGAGGACCAGGATAATAAATGAGGAGGAGGATAATAAATGGGAGGATAATAAATGAGGAGGATAATAAATGAGGAGGAGGATAATAAATGAGGACCAGGATAATAAATGAGGACCAGGATAATAAATGAGGAGGAGGATAATAAATGAGGAGGAGGATAATAAATGAGGAGGAGGATAATAAATGAGGATGATAATAATGAGGAGGAGGATAATAAATGAGGAGGATAATAAATGAGGAGGATAATAAATGAGGAGGATAATAAATGAGGAGGATAATAAATGAGGAGGAGGATAATAAATGAGGACCAGGATAATAAATGAGGAGGATAATAAATGAGGGGAGGAGGATAATAAATGAGGAGAATTAATAAATGAGGAGAGGATAATAAATGAGGGAGGATAATAAATGAGGAGGAGGATAATAAATGAGGAGGATAATAAATGAGGAGGAGGAGGATAATAAATGAGGAGGGATGATAATAAATGAGGAGGATAATAAATGAGGAGGATAATAAATGAGGAGGAGGATAATAAATGAGGAGGAAGGATAATAAATGAGGAGGATAATTAAATGAGGAGGAGGATAATAAATAATAAATGAGGAGGAGGATAATAAATGAGGAGGAGGATAATAAATGAGGAGGGATAATAAATGAGGAGGAGGATAATAAATGAGAGGAGGAATAAATGAAGGATAATAAATGAGGAGGAGGATAATAAATGAGGAGGATAATAAATGAGGAGGATAATAAATGAGAGGAGGATAATAAATGAGGAGGATAATAAATGAGGAGGATAATAAATGAGAGGATAAAAATGAGGAGGAGGATAATAAATGAGGAGGAGGATAATAAATGAGGACCAGGATAATAAATGAGGAGGATAATAAATGAGGAGGAGGATAATGAATGAAGACCAGGATAATAAATGAGGAGGAGGATAATAAATGAGGAGGAGGAGGATAATAAATGAGGAGGATAATAAATGAGGATGATAATAAATGAGGATGATAATAAATGAGGAGGATAATAAATGAGGAGGATAATAAATGAGGAGGAGGATAATAAATGAGGAGGAGGATAATAAATGAGGAGGATAATAAATGAGGAGGAGGATAATAAATGAGGAGGATAATAAATGAGGAGGATAATAAATGAGGAGGAGGATAATAAATGAGGAGGAGGATAATAAATGAGGAGGAGAATAATAAATGAGGACCCGGATAATGAATGAGGAGGAGAATAATAAATGAGGAGGATAATAAATGAGGAGGAGGATAATGAAATGGGAGGAGGATAATAAATGAGGAGGATAATAAATGAGGAGGATAATAAATGAGGAGGAGGGATAATAAATGAGGAGGAGGATAATAAATGAGGAGGAGGATAATAAATGAGGACCAGGATAATAAATGGAGGAGGATAATAAATGAGGAGGAGGATAATAAATTAGGATAATAAATGAGGAGGAGGATAATAATTAGGATAATAAATGAGGAGGAGGATAATAAATGGGAAGGAGGATAATAAATGAGGAGGATAATAAATGAGGATGATAATAAATGAGGAGGAGGAGGATAATAAATGAGGAGGAGGATAATAAATGAGGACCAGGATAATAAATGGGGAGGAGGATAATAAATGAGGAGGAGGATAATAAATGAGGAGGAGGATAATAAATGAGGAGGATAATAAATGAGGAGGAGGAGGGATAATAAATGAGGAGGATAATAAATGAGGAGGAGGATAATAAATGAGGACCAGGATAATAAATGAGGAGGAGGATAATAAATGAGGAGGAGGATAATAAATGAGGAGGAGGATAATAAATGAGAGGATAATAAATGAGGAGGATAATAAATGAGGAGGAGGATAATAAATGAGGAGGAGGATAATAAATGAGGAGGAGATAATAAATGAGGAGGAGGATAATAAATGAGGGAGGAGGATAATAAATGAGGAGGATAATAAATGAGGAGGATAATAAATTAGGGAGGATAATAAATGAGGAGGATAATAAATGAGAGGAGGATAATAAATGAGGAGGGAGGATAATGAATGAGGAGGGAGGATAATAAATGAGGAGGAGGATAATAAATGAGGAGGAGGATAATAAATGAGGAGGAGGAGGATAATAAATGAGGAGGAGGATAATAAATGAGGATGAATGGATAATAAATGAGGACCAGGATAATAAATGGGGAGGAGGATAATAAATGAGGAGGATAATAATGAGGAGGAGGATAATAAAAAGGATAATGAATGAGGAGGATAATAAAATGAGGAGGAGATAATAAATGAGGAGGATAATAAATGAGGAGGAGGATAATAAATGAGGAGGAGGATAATAATAAAGGAGGAAGAGAGAGGAGGATAATAAATGAGGGACGAGGATAATAATGATAGGGAGGAGGATAATAAATGAGGAGGGGAGGATAATAAATGAGGAGGAGGATATAATAAACGAGGGAGGATAATAAATGAGGAGAGGATAATAAATGAGGAGGAGGATAATAAATGAGGAGGATAATAAATGAGGAGGAGGAGGATAATAAATGAGGAGGATAATAAATGAGGAGGAGGATAATAAATGAGGACCAGGATAATGAATGAGGAGGAGAATAATAAATGAGGACCAGGATAATAAATGAGACCAGATAATAAATGAGGAGAGGATAATGAATGAAGACCAGGATAATAAATGAGGAGGAGGATAATGAATGAAGACCAGGATAATGAATGAGGAAGAGAATAATAAATGAGGACCAGATAATAAATGAGGGCCAGGATAATAAATGAGGAGGAGATAATAAATGAGGAGGAGGATAATAAATGAGGAGGAGGAGAATAAAATGAGGAGAATAATAAATGAGGAGGATAATAAATGAGGAGGATAATAAATGAGGAGGAGGATAATGAATGAAGACCAGGATAATGAATGAGGACCAGGATAATAAATGGGGAGGAGGATAATAAATGAGGAGGATAATAAATGAGGAGGAGGATAATAAATGAGGACCAGGATAATAAATGAGGACCAGGATAATAAATGGGGAGGAGGATAATAAATGAGGAGGATAATAAATGAGGACCAGGATAATAAATGAGGAGGAGGATAATAAATGAGGAGGAGGAGGATAATAAATGAGGACCAGGATAATAAATGAGGACCAGGATAATAAATGAGGATAATAAATGAGGAGGAGGAGGATAATAAATTAGGATAATAAATGAGGAGGGGGAGGATAATAAATTAGGATAATAAATGAGGAGGAGGATAATAAATGAGGACCAGGATAATAAATGAGGACCAGGATAATAAATGGGGAGGAGGATAATAAATGAGGAGGAGGATAATAAATGAGGACCAGGATAATAAATGAGGAAGGATAATAAATGAGGAGGAGGATAATAAATGAGGAGGAGGATAATAAATGAGGAGGAGGATAATAAATGAGGAGAGGATAATAAATAGGAGGAGGATAATAAATGAGGAGGAGGATAATAAATGAGGAGGAGAATAATAAAATGGAGGAGGAGGATAATAAATGGAGGAGGATAATAAATGAGGAGGAGGAGGATAATAAATGAGAGGAGGATAATAAATGAGGAGGAGGATAATAATAACAGTGGGGAGGATAATAAATGAGGACGAGGATAATAAATGGGGAGGAGGATAATAAATGAGGAGGAGGATAATAAATGAGGAGGAGGATAATAAATGAGGAGGAGGATAATGAATGAGGAGGATAATAAATGAGGAGGATAATAAATGAGGACCAGGATAATAAATGAGGAGGAGGATAATAAATGAGGAGGAGGATAATAAATGAGGAGGAGGATAATAAATGAGGAGGAGGATAATAAATGAGGACGAGGATAATAAATGAGGAGGAGGATAATAAATGAGGAGGAGGATAATAAATGAGAGGAGGATAATAAATGAGGAGGAGGATAATAAATGAGGAGGAGGATAATAAATGGAGGAGGATAATAAATGAGGAGGAGGATAATAAATGAGGAGGAGGATAATAAATGAGGAGGATAATGAATGAGGAGGAGGATAATAAATGAGGAGGAGGAATAATAAATGAGGACGAGAGGATAATAAATGAGGAGGAGGATAATAAGTGAGGAGGATAATAGGAGGAGGATAATAAATGAGGAGGAGGATAATAAATGAGGAGAGGATAATAAATGAGGGAGGATAATAAATGAGTAGGAGGATAATAAATGAGGAGGGTAATAAATGAGGGATAATAAATGAGGAGGAGGATAATAAATGAGGAGGAGATAATAAATGAGGAGGGATAATAAATGAGGAGGAGGATAATAAATGAGGAGGAGGATAATAAATGAGGGAGGATAATAAATGAGGAGGATAATGAATGAGGGTAATAGATGAGAGATAATAAATGAGGAGGAGGATAATAAATGAGGAGGAGGATAATGAATGGGAGGAGGATAATAAATGAGGAGAGGATAATAAATGAGGAGGAGAGGATAATAAATGAGGGAGGATAATAAATGAGGACTAGGATAATAAATGAGGAGGAGGATAATAAATGAGGACCAGGATAATAAATGAGGAGGAGGATAATAAATGAGGAGGATAATGAATGGAGAGGATATAAATGAGGAGGAGGTAATGAATGAGGAGGATAATAAGGATATAATAAATGAGGAGGAAACGAAATGAGAGGATAATAAATGAGGAGGAGGTATCGTGAGGAGAGGATAATAAATGGGAGGAAAAAATGAGGAGGATAATAAATGAGGAGGAATGTCGAGGAGGATAATAAATGAGGAGGATAATGAATGAGGAAGATAATAAATGAGGACCAGGATAATAAATGAGGAGGATAACTAGATGAGGAGGAGGGATAATAAATGAGGAGGATAATAAATGAGGAGGATAATAAATGAGGAGGAGCGTAAGAAATGAGAGGAGGGTAGGAAATGAGGAGGAGGATAATCAATGAGGAGGACGTAAATAGGAGGAGGATAATAAATGAGGAGGGAGGATAATAAATGGGAGGGAGGAGGATAATAAATGAGGAGGATAATAAATGAGGAGGATAATACAATGAGGAGGATAATAAGTGAGAGGAGGATAATAAATGAGGAGGAGGATAATAAATGGAGGAGGATAATAAATGAGGAGGAGGATAATAAATGAGGGAGGAGGATGTCGTAATGGGAGGAGGATGTCGTGAGGATGTCGTCGGGGAGGATGTCGGCCGAGGATGATGTCATGGAGGAGGATAGTACATGAGAGGAATGTCGCAGGAGGAGGATGTCAAATGAGGACAGGATAATGAATAGGAGAGGATGATAATAGAAATGAGGACCAGGATAATCAAATGAGGAGGAGGATAATAAATGAGGAGGGGATAATAAGTGAGAAGTCGTAGGGATAATAAATGAGGAGAGGATAATAAATGAGAGGAGGATAATAAATGAGAGGAGGATAATAAATGAGGAGGATAATAAATGAGGAGGATAATAAATGAGGGGATAATAAATGAGGAGGATAATAAATGAGGAGGATAATAAATGAGGAGAGAGGAATAATAAATGAGAGAGATAATAAATGAGAGAGATAATAAATGGGAGAGAGGATAATAAATGAGGACGGATAATAAATGAGGAGGAGGATAACTAAATGGAGGAGGAGGATAATAAATGAGGAGGAGAGATAATAAATAGAGGACAGGATAATAAATGAGGAGGAGTAATAAATGAGAGAGGGATAATAAATGAGAGGAGAATAATGAATGAGGACCAGGATAATAAATGAGGAGGAGGAGATAATAAATGAGGACCAGGATAATAAATGAGGAGGAGGATAATAAATGAGGAGAGGATAATAGATGAGGAACCAGGATAATGAATGAGGAGAATAATAAATGAGGACCAGGATAATAAATGAGGAGGAGGATAATAAATGGGGAGGAGGATAATAAATGAGGAGGATAATAAATGAGGAGGAGGATAATAAATGAGGACCAGGATAATAAATGAGGACCAGGATAATAAATGAGGAGGAGGATAATGAATGAAGACCAGGATAATAAATGGAGAGGATAATGAATGAAGACAGGATAACAGATGAGGAGAAATAATAAACAAGGACCAGGATAATAAATGGGAGGAGATAATAAATCGGGAGGAGGATAATAATAAAAATAGGGAGGAGGATAATTAATGAGGAGGAGGGATAATAAATGAGGACCAGGATAATAAATGAGAGGGGATAATTAATGAGGATGGAGGATAATAAATGAGGAGGAGGATAATAAATGAGGAGGATAATAAATGAGGAGGATAATAAATGAGGAGGAGGATAATAAATGAGAGAGGATAATAAATGAGGAGGAGGATAATAAATGAGGAGGATAATAAATGGGGAGGAGGATAATAAATGAGGAGGATAATATCATAGGAGGAGGATAATAAATGAGGAGGATAATAAATGAGGAGAGAATAATAAATGAGGACAGGATAATAAATGAGGAGGAGGAATAATAAATGAGGAGGATAATAAATGAGGAGGAGGATAATAAATGAGGAGGAGGATAATAAATGAGGAGGAGGATAATAAATGAGGATGGACGATCAACAAATGAGGATGATGACATAAATGAGGATGATGATAATAAATGAGGAGAGACGACTAATAAATGAGGATGATGATAATAAACGATGAGGAGGATAACAAAATGAGGAGGATGATAATAAATGAGGAGGAGGATAATAAATGAGGAGGATAATAAATGAGGAGGAGGAGGATAATAAATGAGGAGGATAATAAATGAGGAGGAGGATAATAAATGAGGACCAGGATAATGAATGAGGAGGAGAATAATAAATGAGGACCAGGATAATAAATGAGGACCAGGATAATAAATGAGGAGGAGGATAATGAATGAAGACCAGGATAATAAATGAGGAGGAGGATAATGAATGAAGACCAGGATAATGAATGAGGAAGAGAATAATAAATGAGGACCAGGATAATAAATGAGGGCCAGGATAATAAATGAGGAGGATAATAAATGAGGAGGAGGATAATAAATGAGGAGGAGGATGAATAAATGAGGAGGATAATAAATGAGGAGGAGGATAATAAATGAGGAGGATAATAAATGGGTAGGAGGACTAATGATAAAGATAGGATAATGAATGAGGACCAGGATAATAAATGAGGAGGAGGATAATAAATGAGGAGGATAATAATGAGGAGGAGGATAATAAATGAGGAGGATAATAAATGAGGACCAGGATAATAAATGAGGAGGAGGATAATAAATGAGGAGGATAATAAATGGAGGATAATAAATGAGGAGGAGGATAATAAATGAGGAGGAGGATAATAAATGAGGAGAGGATATAAATGAGGAGGATAATAATGAGGACCAGGATAATAAATGAGGAGGAGGATAATAAATGAGGAGGATAACAGATAGGAGGTAATAATGAGGAGGATAATAAATGAGGAGGAGGATAATAAATGAGGGAGGAGGATAATAAATGAGGAGGAGGATAATAAATGAGGACCAGGATAATAAATGAGGACGAGGATAATAAATGAGAGGAGGATAATCAATGAGGAGGATGTAAATGAGGAGGATAATAAATGAGAGGAGGAGGATAATAAATGAGAGGAGGATAATAAATGAGGAGGGAAGAGGATAATAAATGAGGAGGATAATAAATGAGGAGGAGGATAATAAATGAGGAGGATAATAAATGAGGAGGAGGAGGATAATAGA
>NW_027037873.1:17500-23317 GCF_034236695.1 Oncorhynchus nerka | reverse complement strand
ACTATAACTATAACATACAATTTATTTATTTTTTATTATTAACATGTTTCTTCTTGGGCCCCTATAACTATATCTATTGTTTTTATTTTTTGTTGTTGTGTGATTTGGACTAATCCCCCCTCTACAACACGGAACTCCACTAATCTACTGGACGGAACGCAAGAGGTGGCTAACAACAGACCTCCATCCTATGCTAGCTTGCTACCATGTCCCCGGCTAGCTGTCTAAATCGCCGTGACCCCCAAACCAACCTCTCTCCACTCCCTGGACCCTTGGATCACTCGACTAAGGATGCCTCCTTAATGTCAATATGTCTTGTCCATTGCTGTTCTGGTTAGTGTTTATTGGCTTATTTCACTGTAGAGCCTCTAGTCCTGCTCACTATACCTTATCCAACTTATTAGTTCCACCACCCACACATGCAATGACATCTCCTGGTTTCAATGATGTTTCTAGAGACAATATCTCTCTCTTCATCACTCAATACCAGCCTTACTCTGTTCGTACTCACATCCTACCATACCTTGTCTGTACATTATACCTGATGCTATTTTATCGCCCAGAAACCTCCTTTACTCTCTGTTCCAGACGTTCTAGACGACCAATTCTTATTGCTTTTAGCCGTACCCTTATTCTTCTCCTCCTATGTTCCTCTGGCGATGTAGAGGTGAATCCAGGCCCTGCAGTGCCTAGCTCCACCCTATTCCCCAGGCGCCTCTTTGATGACTTCTGTAACCGTAATAGCCTTGGTTTCATGCATGTTAAACATTAGAAGCCTCCCCCTAAGTTTGTTCTTTTCACTGCTTTAGCACACTCTGCCAACCCGGATGTTCTAGCTGTGTCTGAATCCTGGCTTAGGAAGACCACCAAAAATTCAGAAATTTTAATTCCAAACTACAACATTTTCAGACAAGATAGAACTGCTAAAGGGGGCGGTGTTGCAATCTACTGCAAAGATAGCCTGCAGAGTTCTGTCCTACTATCCAGGTCTGTACCCAAACAATTTGAACTTCTACTTTTAAAAATCCACCTCTCTAAAAACAAGTCTCTCACCGTTGCCGCCTGCTATAGACCACCCTCTGCTCCCAGCTGTGCTTGACACCATATGTGAACTGATTGCCCCATCTATCTTCAGAGCTCGTGCTGCTAGGCGACCTAAACTGAACATGCTTAACACCCCAGCCATCCTACAATCTAAACTTGATGCCCTCAATCTCACACAAATTATCAATGAACCTACCAGGTACCCCAAAAGCCTTAAACATGGGCACCTCATAGATATCATCCTAACCAACTTCCCTCTAAATACACCTCTGCTGTCTTCAACCAAGATCTCAGCGATCACTGCCTCATTGCCTGCATCCGTAATGGGTCAGCGGTCAAACGACCTCCACTCATCACTGTAAAACGCTCCCTGAAACACTTCAGCGAGCAGGCCTTTCTAATCGACCTGGCCGGGGTGTCCTGGAAGGATATTGATCTCATCCCGTCAGTAGAGGATGCCTGGATATTTTTAAAAATGCCTTCCTAACAATGTTAAATAAACATGCCCCATTCAAGAAAATTAGAACCAGGAACAGATATAGCCCTTGGTTCTCCCCAGACCTGACTGCCCTTAACCAACACAAAAACATCCTATGGCGTTCTGCATTAGCACGAACAGCCCCCCGTGATATGCAGCTGTTCAGGGAAGCTAGAAACCGTTATACACAGGCAGTTAGAAAAGCCAAGGCTAGCTTTTTCAAGCAGAAATTTGCTTCCTGCAACACTAACTCTAAAAGTTCTGGGACACTGTAAAGTCCATGGAGAATAAGAACACCTCCTCCCAGCTGCCCACTGCACTGAAGATAGGAAACACTGTCACCACTGATAAATCCACCATAATTGAGAATTTCAATAAGCATTTTTCTACGGCTGGCCATGCTTTCCACCTGGCAACTCCTACCCCGGTCAACAGCACTGCACCCCCAACAGCAACTCGCCCAAGCCTTCCCCATTTCTCCTTCTCCCAAATCCATTCAGCTGAAGTTCTGAAAGAGCTGAAAATCTGGACCCCTACAAATCAGCCGGGCTAGACAATCTGGACCCTTTCTTTCTAAAATTATCTGCCGAAATTGTTGCCACCCCTATTACTAGCCTGTTCAACCTCTCTTCGTGTCATCTGAGATTCCCAAAGATTGGAAAGCAGCTGCGGTCATCCCCTCTTCAAAGGGGGGACACTCTTGACCCAAACTGCTACAGACCTATATCTATCCTACCATGCCTTTCTAAGGTCTTCGAAAGCCAAGTCAACAAACAGATTACCGACCATTTCGAATCTCACCATACCTTCTCTGCTATGCAATCTGGTTTCAGAGCTGGTCATGGGTGCACCTCAGCCACGCTCAAGGTCCTAAACGATATCTTAACCGCCATCGATAAGAAACATTACTGTGCAGCCGTATTCATTGATCTGGCCAAGGCTTTCACTCTGTCAACCACCACATCCTTATCGGCAGACTCGACAGCCTTGGTTTCTCAAATGATTGCCTCGCTCTGGTTCACCAACTACTTCTCTGATAGAGTTCAGTGTGTCAAATCGGAGGGTCTGCTGTCCGGACCTCTGGCAGTCTCTATGGGGGTGCCACAGGGTTCAATTCTTGACCGACTCTCTTCTCTGTATACATCAATGATGTTGCTCTTGCTGCTGGTGAGTCTCTGATCCACCTCTACGCAGACGACACCATTCTGTATACTTCCGGCCCTTCTTTGGACACTGTGTTAACAACCCTCCAGGCAAGCTTCAATGCCATACAACTCTCCTTCCGTGGCCTCCAATTGCTCTTAAATACAAGTAAAACTAAATGCATGCTCTTCAACCGATCGCTACCTGCACCTACCCGCCTGTCCAACATCACTACTCTGGACGGCTCTGACTTAGAATACGTGGACAACTACAAATACTTAGGTGTCTGGTTAGACTGTAAACTCTCCTTCCAGACCCATATCAAACATCTCCAATCCAAAGTTAAATCTAGAATTGGCTTCCTATTTCAACAAAGCATCCTTCACTCATGCTGCCAAACATACCCTTGTAAAATTGACCATCCTACCAATCCTCGACTTTGGCGATGTCATTTACAAAATAGCCTCCAATACCCTACTCAACAAATTGGATGCAGTCTATCACAGTGCTATCCGTTTTGTCACCAAAGCCCCATATACTACCCACCATTGCGACCTGTACGCTCTCGTTGGCTGGCCCTCGCTTCATACTCGTCGCCAAACCCACTGGCTCCATGTCATCTACAAGACCCTGCTAGGTAAAGTCCCCCTTATCTCAGCTCGCTGGTCACCATAGCATCTCCCACCTGTAGCACACGCTCCAGCAGGTATATCTCTCTAGTCACCCCAAAACCAATTCTTTCTTTGGCCGCCTCCTTCCAGTTCTCTGCTGCCAATGACTGAACGAACTACAAAAATCTCTTAAATTGGAAACACTTATCTCCCTCACTAGCTTTAAACACCAACTGTCAGAGCATCTTACAGATTACTGCACCTGTACATAGCCCACCTATAATTTAGCCCAAACAACTACCTCTTTCCTAACTGTATTTAATTTATTTATTTATTTTGCTCCTTTGCACCCCATTATTTTTATTTCTACTTTGCACATTCTTCCATTGCAATACTACCATTCCAGTGTTTTACTTGCTATATTGTATTTACTTTGCCACCATGGCCTTTTTTGCCTTTACATCCCTTCTCACCTAATTTGCTCACATTGTATATAGACTTGTTTTTTTTTTTTTTTTTTTTACTGTATTATTGACTGTATGTTTGTTTTACTCCATGTGTAACTCTGTGTCGTTGTATGTGTCGAACTGCTTTGCTTTATCTTGGCCAGGTCGCAATTGTAAATGAGAACTTGTTCTCAACTTGCTTACCTGGTTAAATAAAGGTGAAATAAATTTTTTTTTAAAACAATGGACACATCCAATACAGATGGAGGAAACAGTCACAGAGGGTTTAACATACTATAACAATGGACACATCCAATACAGATGGAGGAAACAGTCACAGAGGGTTTAACATACTATAACAATGGACACATCCAATACAGATGGAGGAAACCGTCACAGAGGGTTTAACATGCTATGACAATGGACACATCCAATACAGATGGAGGAAACAGTCACAGAGGGTTTAACATACTATAACAATGGACACATCCAATACAGATGGAGGAAACAGTCACAGAGGGTTTAACATGCTATGACAATGGACACATCCAATACAGATGGAGGAAACAGTCACAGAGGGTTTAACATACTATAACAATGGACACATCCAATACAGATGGAGGAAACAGTCACAGAGGGTTTAACATGCTATGACAATGGACACATCCAATACAGATGGAGGAAACAGTCACAGAGGGTTTAACATACTACAACAATGGACACATCCAATACAGATGGAGGAAACAGTCACAGAGGGTTTAACATACTATAACAATGGACACATCCAATACAGATGGAGGAAAACAGACAAACAACGACACATCCAATACAGATGGAGGAATACAGACAAACAACGACACATCCAATACAGATGGAGGAAAACAGACAAACAACGACACATCCAATACAGATGGAGGAAAACAGACAAACAACGACACATCCCATACAGATGGAGGAATACAGACAAACAACGACACATCCAATACAGATGGAGGAATACAGACAAACAACGACACATCCAATACAGATGGAGGAATACAGACAAACAACGCATATTACATCAATACAGATGGAGGAATACAGACAAACAACGACACATCAATACAGATGGAGGAATACAGACAAACAACGACACATCCAATACAGATGGAGGAATACAGACAAACAACGACACATCCAATACAGATGGAGGAATACAGACAAACAACGACACATCCAATACAGATGGAGGAATACAGACAAACAACGACACATCCAATACAGATGGAGGAATACAGACAAACAACAACACATCCAATACAGATGGAGGAATACAGACAAACAACGACACATCCAATACAGACAAACAACAACACATCCAATACAGATGGAGGAAAACATTGATCGACTTGATTATTCACATCATTCTCAGCTAAGCGGTATAGTCGTTGTGTGTTCTCAATGGACATTGTTCATGAAGTTGTAAAATGTCTAGATAGTCATTTGTTATGCTAACAAGCTAGCATCAACCAATAGACAGGCGAAGCGCTAGTACACCTGAGTGAAAGGACACCGTACTAAAATGAACTAATAGTATATACTCATGAAGTATGTAGTATACAGTATGTCAGCATGGAAACACAGGTCTTTGTTTTGTCCTTGGCTGTCCCTTCGATACCCCCTCAACTGAACCTACACTGCCTTGACAGACCAACTTGCCTCAACTTGATCCCTCAACTGAACCTACACTGCCTTGACAGACCAGCACCTCAGCAGTCCTCAACTGAACCTACACTGCCTTGACAGACCAACTTTACCTCAACTTGATCCCTCAACTGAACCTACATTGCCTTGACAGACCAACTTGCCTCAACTTGATCCTCAACTGAACCTACACGCCCGAGCAGACCAACTTGCCCTCAACTGTCCTCAACTGAACCTACACCTTGACAGACCAACTTGCCTCAACTTGATCCCTCAACTGAACCTACACTGCCTTGACAGACCAACTTGCCTCAACTTGATCCCTCAACTGAACCTACACTGCCTTGACAGACCAACTTGCCTCAACTTGATCCCTCAACTGAACCTACACTGCCTTGACAGACCAACTTGC
>NW_027037872.1:15000-23290 GCF_034236695.1 Oncorhynchus nerka | reverse complement strand
AACATCCCTGGTCGTCCCTACTGCCTCTGATCTGGTGGACTCACTAAACAGAGAACACACCTGGTCATCCCCCTACTGCCTCTGATCTGGAGGACTCACTAAACAGAGAACATCCCTGGTCATCCCTACTGCCTCTGATCTGGTGGACTCACTAAACAGAGAACATCCCTGGTCGTCCCTACTGCCTCTGATCTGGTGGACTCACTAAACAGAGAACATCCCTGGTCATCCCTACTGCCTCTGATCTGGTGGACTCACTAAACAGAGAACATCCCTGGTCGTCCCTACAGCTTCTGATCTGGTGGACTCACTAAACAGAGAACATCCCTGGTCGTCCCTACTGCCTCTGATCTGGTGGACTCACTAAACAGAGAACACACCTGGTCATCCCTACTGCCTCTGATCTGGAGGATTCACTAAACAGAGAACATCCCTGGTCATCCCTACTGCCTCTGATCTGGTGGACTCACTAAACAGAGAACATCCCTGGTCGTCCCTACTGCCTCTGATCTGGTGGACTCACTAAACAGAGAACATCCCTGGTCATCCCTACTGCCTCTGATCAGGAGGACTCACTAAACAGAGAACATCCCTGGTCATCCCTACTGCCTCTGATCTGGAGGACTCACTAAACAGAGAACATCCCTGGTCATCCCTACTGCCTCTGATCTGGTGGACTCACTAAACAGAGAACATCCCTGGTCATCCCTACTGCCTCTGATCTGGTGGACTCACTAAACAGAGAACATCCCTGGTCATCCCTACTGCCTCTGATCTGGTGGACTCACTAAACAGAGAACATCCCTGGTCATCCCTACTGCCTCTGATCAGGAGGACTCACTAAACAGAGAACATCCCTGGTCATCCCTACTGCCTCTGATCTGGAGGACTCACTAAACAGAGAACATCCCTGGTCGTCCCTACTGCCTCTGATCTGGTGGACTCACTAAACAGAGAACATCCCTGGTCGTCCCTACTGCCTCTGATCTGGAGGACTCACTAAACAGAGAACATCCCTGGTCGTCCCTACTGCCTCTGATCTGGTGGACTCACTAAACAGAGAACATCCCTGGTCATCCCTACTGCCTCTGATCTGGTGGACTCACTAAACAGAGAACATCCCTGGTCATCCCTACTGCCTCTGATCTGGTGGACTCACTAAACAGAGAACATCCCTGGTCGTCCCTACTGCCTCTGATCTGGTGGACTCACTAAACAGAGAACATCCCTGGTCGTCCCTACAGCTTCTGATCTGGTGGACTCACTAAACAGAGAACATCCCTGGTCGTCCCTACTGCCTCTGATCTGGTGGACTCACTAAACAGAGAACACACCTGGTCATCCCTACTGCCTCTGATCTGGAGGACTCACTAAACAGAGAACATCCCTGGTCATCCCTACTGCCTCTGATCTGGTGGACTCACTAAACAGAGAACATCCCTGGTCGTCCCTACTGCCTCTGATCTGGTGGACTCACTAAACAGAGAACATCCCTGGTCGTCCCTACTGCCTCTGATCTGGTGGACTCACTAAACAGAGAACATCCCTGGTCGTCCCTACAGCTTCTGATCTGGTGGACTCACTAAACAGAGAACATCCCTGGTCATCCCTACTGCCTCTGATCTGGTGGACTCACTAAACAGAGAACATCCCTGGTCGTCCCTACTGCCTCTGATCTGGTGGACTCACTAAACAGAGAACATCCCTGGTCATCCCTACTGCCTCTGATCAGGAGGACTCACTAAACAGAGAACATCCCTGGTCATCCCTACTGCCTCTGATCTGGAGGACTCACTAAACAGAGAACATCCCTGGTCATCCCTACTGCCTCTGATCTGGTGGACTCACTAAACAGAGAACATCCCTGGTCATCCCTACTGCCTCTGATCTGGTGGACTCACTAAACAGAGAACATCCCTGGTCATCCCTACTGCCTCTGATCAGGAGAACTCACTAAACAGAGAACATCCCTGGTCATCCCTACTGCCTCTGATCTGGAGGACTCACTAAACAGAGAACATCCCTGGTCATCCCTACTGCCTCTGACCTGGTGGACTCACTAAACAGAGAACATCCCTGGTCATCCCTACTGCCTCTGATCTGGAGGACTCACTAAACAGAGAACATCCCTGGTCATCCCTACTGCCTCTGATCTGGTGGACTCACTAAACAGAGAACATCCCTGGTCATCCCTACTGCCTCTGATCTGGTGGACTCACTAAACAGAGAACATCCCTGGTCATCCCTACTGCCTCTGATCTGGTGGACTCACTAAACAGAGAACATCCCTGGTCGTCCCTACTGCCTCTGATCTGGTGGACTCACTAAACAGAGAACATCCCTGGTCGTCCCTACAGCTTCTGATCTGGTGGACTCACTAAACAGAGAACATCCCTGGTCGTCCCTACTGCCTCTGATCTGGTGGACTCACTAAACAGAGAACACACCTGGTCATCCCTACTGCCTCTGATCTGGAGGACTCACTAAACAGAGAACATCTGATGTCTGCATGTTGGAGCCCCTGCCTCTGATCTGGTGGACTCACTAAACAGAGAACATCCCTGGTCGTCCCTACAGCTTCTGATCTGGTGGACTCACTAAACAGAGAACATCCCTGGTCGTCCCTACTGCCTCTGATCTGGTGGACTCACTAAACAGAGAACACACCTGGTCATCCCTACTGCATCTGATCTGGAGGACTCACTAAACAGAGAACGTCCCTGGTCATCCCTACTGCCTCTGATCTGGTGGACTCACTAAACAGAGAACATCCCTGGTCATCCCTACTGCCTCTGATCTGGTGGACTCACTAAACAGAGAACATCCCTGGTCATCCCTACTGCCTCTGATCTGGTGGACTCACTAAACAGAGAACATCCCTGGTCATCCCTACTGCCTCTGATCTGGTGGACTCACTAAACAGAGAACATCCCTGGTCATCCCTACTGCCTCTGATCTGGTGGACTCACTAAACAGAGAACATCCCTGGTCATCCCTACTGCCTTTGATCTGGGGACTCACTAAACAGAGAACATCCCTGGTCATCCCTACTGCCTCTGATCTGGTGGACTCACTAAACAGAGAACATCCCTGGTCATCCCTACTGCCTCTGATCTGGTGGACTCACTAAACAGAGAACATCCCTGGTCGTCCCTACTGCCTCTGATCTGGTGGACTCACTAAACAGAGAACATCCCTGGTCGTCCCTACTGCCTCTGATCTGGTGGACTCACTAAACAGAGAACATCTGATGTCTGCATGTTGGAGCCCCTGCCTCTGATCTGGTGGACTCACTAAACAGAGAACATCCCTGGTCGTCCCTACTGCCTCTGATCTGGTGGACTCACTAAACAGAGAACATCCCTGGTCATCCCTACTGCCTCTGATCTGGAGGACTCACTAAACAGAGAACATCCCTGGTCATCCCTACTGCCTCTGATCTGGTGGACTCACTAAACAGAGAACATCCCTGGTCATCCCTACTGCCTCTGATCTGGAGGACTCACTAAACAGAGAACATCCCTGGTCGTCCCTACAGCTTCTGATCTGGTGGACTCACTAAACAGAGAACATCCCTGGTCGTCCCTACTGCCTCTGATCTGGTGGACTCACTAAACAGAGAACACACCTGGTCATCCCTACTGCATCTGATCTGGAGGACTCACTAAACAGAGAACGTCCCTGGTCATCCCTACTGCCTCTGATCTGGTGGACTCACTAAACAGAGAACTTCCCTGGTCATCCCTACTGCCTCTGATCTGGTGGACTCACTAAACAGAGAACATCCCTGGTCATCCCTACTGCCTCTGATCTGGTGGACTCACTAAACAGAGAACATCCCTGGTCATCCCTACTGCCTCTGATCTGGTGGACTCACTAAACAGAGAACATCCCTGGTCATCCCTACTGCCTCTGATCTGGTGGACTCACTAAACAGAGAACATCCCTGGTCATCCCTACTGCCTTTGATCTGGGGACTCACTAAACAGAGAACATCCCTGGTCATCCCTACTGCCTCTGATCTGGTGGACTCACTAAACAGAGAACATCCCTGGTCATCCCTACTGCCTCTGATCTGGTGGACTCACTAAACAGAGAACATCCCTGGTCGTCCCTACTGCCTCTGATCTGGTGGACTCACTAAACAGAGAACATCCCTGGTCGTCCCTACTGCCTCTGATCTGGTGGACTCACTAAACAGAGAACATCTGATGTCTGCATGTTGGAGCCCCTGGCTCTGATCTGGTGGACTCACTAAACAGAGAACATCTGATGTCTGCATGTTGGAGCCCCTGGCTCTGATCTGGAGGACTCACTAAACAGAGAACATCTGATGTCTGCATGTTGGAGCCCCTGGCTCTGATCTGGTGGACTCACTAAACAGAGAACATCTGATGTCTGCATGTTGGAGCCCCTGGCTCTGATCTGGAGGACTCACTAAACAGAGAACATCTGATGTCTGCATGTTGGAGCCCCTGGCTCTGATCTGGAGGACTCACTAAACAGAGAACATCTGATGTCTGCATGTTGGAGCCCCTGCCTCTGATCTGGAGGACTCACTAAACAGAGAACATCTGATGTCTGCATGTTGGAGCCCCTGGCTCTGATCTGGAGGACTCACTAAACAGAGAACATCTGATGTCTGCATGTTGGAGCCCCTGGCTCTGATCTGGAGGACTCACTGAACAGAGAACATCTGATGTCTGCATGTTGGAGCCCCTGGCTCTGATCTGGAGGACTCACTAAACAGAGAACATCTGATGTCTGCATGTTGGAGCCCCTGGCTCTGATCTGGAGGACTCACTAAACAGAGAACATCTGATGTCTGCATGTTGGAGCCCTGGCTCTGATCTGAGGACTCACTAAACAGAGAACATCTGATGTCTGCATGTTGGAGCCCCTGGCTCTGATCTGGTGGACTCACTAAACAGAGAACATCTGATGTCTGCATGTTGGAGCCCCTGGCTCTGATCTGGAGGACTCACTAAACAGAGAACATCTGATGTCTGCATGTTGGAGCCCCTGGCTCTGATCTGGAGGACTCACTAAACAGAGAACATCTGATGTCTGCATGTTGGAGCCCCTGGCTCTGATCTGGTGGACTCACTAAACAGAGAACATCTGATGTCTGCATGTTGGAGCCCCTGGCTCTGATCTGGAGGACTCACTAAACAGAGAACATCTGATGTCTGCATGTTGGAGCCCCTGCCTCTGATCTGGAGGACTCACTGAACAGAGAACATCTGATGTCTGCATGTTGGAGCCCCTGGCTCTGATCTGGAGGACTCACTAAACAGAGAACATCTGATGTCTGCATGTTGGAGCCCCTGGCTCTGATCTGGAGGACTCACTAAACAGAGAACATCTGATGTCTGCATGTTGGAGCCCCTGGCTCTGATCTGAGGACTCACTAAACAGAGAACATCTGATGTCTGCATGTTGGAGCCCCTGGCTCTGATCTGGAGGACTCACTAAACAGAGAACATCTGATGTCTGCATGTTGGAGCCCCTGGCTCTGATCTGGAGGACTCACTGAACAGAGAACATCTGATGTCTGCATGTTGGAGCCCCTGGCTCTGATCTGGAGGACTCACTAAACAGAGAACATCTGATGTCTGCATGTTGGAGCCCCTGGCTCTGATCTGAGGACTCACTAAACAGAGAACATCTGATGTCTGCATGTTGGAGCCCCTGGCTCTGATCTGGAGGACTCACTAAACAGAGAACATCTGATGTCTGCATGTTGGAGCCCCTGGCTCTGATCTGGAGGACTCACTAAACAGAGAACATCTGATGTCTGCATGTTGGAGCCCCTGGCTCTGATCTGGAGGACTCACTGAACAGAGAACATCTGATGTCTGCATGTTGGAGCCCCTGGCTCTGATCTGGAGGACTCACTAAACAGAGAACATCTGATGTCTGCATGTTGGAGCCCCTGGCTCTGATCTGGAGGACTCACTAAACAGAGAACATCTGATGTCTGCATGTTGGAGCCCCTGGCTCTGATCTGGAGGACTCACTAAACAGAGAACATCTGATGTCTGCATGTTGGAGCCCCTGGCTCTGATCTGGAGGACTCACTAAACAGAGAACATCTGATGTCTGCATGTTGGAGCCCCTGGCTCTGATCTGGAGGACTCACTGAACAGAGAACATCTGATGTCTGCATGTTGGAGCCCCTGGCTCTGATCTGGAGGACTCACTAAACAGAGAACATCTGATGTCTGCATGTTGGAGCCCCTGGCTCTGATCTGAGGACTCACTAAACAGAGAACATCTGATGTCTGCATGTTGGAGCCCCTGGCTCTGATCTGGAGGACTCACTAAACAGAGAACATCTGATATCTGCATGTTGGAGCCCCTGGCTCTGATCTGGAGGACTCACTAAACAGAGAACATCTGATGTCTGCATGTTGGAGCCCCTGCCTCTGATCTGGAGGACTCACTGAACAGAGAACATCTGATGTCTGCATGTTGGAGCCCCTGGCTCTGATCTGGAGGACTCACTAAACAGAGAACATCTGATGTCTGCATGTTGGAGCCCCTGGCTCTGATCTGGAGGACTCACTAAACAGAGAACATCTGATGTCTGCATGTTGGAGCCCTGGCTCTGATCTGAGGACTCACTAAACAGAGAACATCTGATGTCTGCATGTTGGAGCCCCTGGCTCTGATCTGGAGGACTCACTAAACAGAGAACATCTGATGTCTGCATGTTGGAGCCCCTGGCTCTGATCTGGTGGACTCACTAAACAGAGAACATCTGATGTCTGCATGTTGGAGCCCCTGGCTCTGATCTGGAGGACTCACTAAACAGAGAACATCTGATGTCTGCATGTTGGAGGCCCTGGCTCTGATCTGGAGGACTCACTAAACAGAGAACATCTGATGTCTGCATGTTGGAGCCCCTGGCTCTGATCTGGTGGACTCACTAAACAGAGAACATCCCTGGTCATCCCTACTGCCTCTGATCTGGTGGACTCACTAAACAGAGAACATCCCTGGTCATCCCTACTGCCTCTGATCTGGTGGACTCACTAAACAGAGAACATCCCTGGTCATCCCTACTGTCTCTGATCTGGTGGACTCACTAAACAGAGAACATCCCTGGTCATCCCTACTGCCTCTGATCTGGTGGACTCACTAAACAGAGAACATCCCTGGTCATCCCTACTGCCTTTGATCTGGGGACTCACTAAACAGAGAACATCCCTGGTCATCCCTACTGCCTCTGATCTGGTGGACTCACTAAACAGAGAACATCCCTGGTCATCCCTACTGCCTCTGATCTGGTGGACTCACTAAACAGAGAACATCCCTGGTCATCCCTACTGCCTCTGATCTGGTGGACTCACTAAACAGAGAACATCCCTGGTCGTCCCTACTGCCTCTGATCTGGTGGACTCACTAAACAGAGAACATCTGATGTCTGCATGTTGGAGCCCCTGGCTCTGATCTGGAGGACTCACTAAACAGAGAACATCTGATGTCTGCATGTTGGAGCCCCTGGCTCTGATCTGGAGGACTCACTAAACAGAGAACATCTGATGTCTGCATGTTGGAGCCCCTGGCTCTGATCTGGAGGACTCACTGAACAGAGAACATCTGATGTCTGCATGTTGGAGCCCCTGGCTCTGATCTGGAGGACTCACTAAACAGAGAACATCTGATGTCTGCATGTTGGAGCCCCTGGCTCTGATCTGGAGGACTCACTAAACAGAGAACATCTGATGTCTGCATGTTGGAGCCCCTGGCTCTGATCTGGAGGACTCACTAAACAGAGAACATCTGATGTCTGCATGTTGGAGCCCCTGGCTCTGATCTGGAGGACTCACTAAACAGAGAACATCTGATGTCTGCATGTTGGAGCCCCTGGCTCTGATCTGGAGGACTCACTGAACAGAGAACATCTGATGTCTGCATGTTGGAGCCCCTGGCTCTGATCTGGAGGACTCACTAAACAGAGAACATCTGATGTCTGCATGTTGGAGCCCCTGGCTCTGATCTGGAGGACTCACTAAACAGAGAACATCTGATGTCTGCATGTTGGAGCCCCTGGCTCTGATCTGGAGGACTCACTAAACAGAGAACATCTGATGTCTGCATGTTGGAGCCCCTGGCTCTGATCTGGAGGACTCACTAAACAGAGAACATCTGATGTCTGCATGTTGGAGCCCCTGGCTCTGATCTGGAGGACTCACTAAACAGAGAACATCTGATGTCTGCATGTTGGAGCCCTGGCTCTGATCTGGAGGACTCACTGAACAGAGAACATCTGATGTCTGCATGT
>NW_027037871.1:0-23282 GCF_034236695.1 Oncorhynchus nerka | reverse complement strand
CGCCTGTCGCGCCTTCTCTGGTAACGCGCCTGTCGCCTCTCTGCACCAACCTTCTGTCGCCTCTCTCTGGTAACTGACCCTTCTGTCGCCTCTCTGGTACCCTTAATCGCCTGTCGCGTCTCTCTGGTAATTCAGCCTTCTGTCGTCTCTCTTTCTAAGGTAACGAGCCGCCTGTCGTGCCTCTCTGTAAACGCACCCCTGTCGCGTCTTCTCTGGTGGTAACTAACCGTCTGTCGCGTCTCTCTGGTAACTAACCTCTGTCGCGTCTCTGGTAACTAACTGTCGCGTCTCTGGTAACGCCGCCACCTGCCTGCCTCTCTGGTAACTAACCGGTCGCGGCCCTCTGCGTAACTAGTCGTCTGTCGCGTGTCTCTCTGGTAACTAGATAGCCGCCTGTCGCGTCTCTCTGGTAACTCAGCCGCCTGCGTCGCCTCTCTGGTAAACTCAGCCGTCTGTCGCGGCTTCTCTGGTAACCCGACCGTCTGTCGCTGGCTTCTCTGGTAACCAACCGTCTGTCGCGTTCTCTGGTAACCAACCGTCTGTCGCGTCTCCTGGTAACTAACCTTCTGTCGTCGCCTCTCTCTGGTAACTAACGTCTGTCGCGTCTCTCTGGTAATCCAAGCTCTGCTCTCGCCTTCTCTGGTAGCACCAACTCCTGTCGCGCTCTCTGGTAACTAACCTTCTGTCGCGTCTCTTCTCTGGGTAACATCCAGGCCTGTCGCTGCCTCTCTGCTAACCAACCTTGTCTGCTTTCTCTGGTAACTCAACCTCCTGTCGCCTTTCTCTTGGTAACTAACCGTCTGTCGCGTGCTTCCTCTGGTAACTCAGCCGCCTGTTTGCGTTTCTCTTGTGTGACGCCGCCGTCTGTCGCGCTTTCTCTGGTAACCAGCCGCCTGTCGCTGCCTCTCTGGTAATCTAGCCTGCCTGTCGCGCCTCTCTGGTAACTAACCGCCTGTCGCGTCTTCTGGTAACAACTGGCTCAGTCGCGTCTTTCTGGTGACGCCGCCGCCTGTCGCGCTTTCTCTGATGAACTAACCTTCTGTCGCTGCCTCTCTGGTAATTCAACCTTCTGCCGCCTGCTTCTGGTAACTGACCGCCTCGTCGCCTTCTCTGTAACGTAACCGCCTGTCGCTGCTCTTCTCTGGTAACTGACCGCCTGTCGCCTCTCTGGTAAATTCAACCGTCTGTCGCCGTCTCTCTGGTAACGTCAGCCGTTCTGCCGCGCTCTCTCTGGTAACTAACCGTCTGTCGCTGTCTCTGGTGACGCCGTCTGTCGCCTTCTCTGGTAACTAACCTTCTGTCGCGTCTTCTCTGGTAACTAACCGCCTGTCGCCTTCTCTGGTAACTAACCCTGTCGCGTCTTCTGGTAATTCAACCTTCTGTCGCGGCCTCTGGTAACTAGCCGCTCTGTCGCGTCTCTCTGTAATCGTCATGTCGCGCCTCTCTGTAACAGCTAGCCCGTCGTCGCGTCTCTCTGGTAACGCAACCGTCTTGCGCTGCCTCTCTGCGACGCCAGCCGTCTGCTCGTAACGTAACCTTCTGTCGCCCCTCTGGTGACTGACCAGCCTGCCGCCTCTCTGGTAACTCAACCTTCTGTCGCGTCTCTCTGGTAACTAACCTTCTGTCGCGTCTCTGGTAACTAACCTTCTGTCGCTGTCTCTGGTAACTAACCTTCTGTCGTCGTCTCTCTGGTAACTAACGCTTCTGTCGCGTCTTCTGGTAACTAGCCGTCTGTCGTCTCTGTGCAACTCAGCGCGTCTGTCGCGTCTCTGGTAACTCAGCCCTGTCGCGTTTTCTGGTAACTCGCCGTCTGCTGGTCTCTCTGGTGATCGCAGCCTGCTCTGTCGCGTTTCTTGCAACGCCTGTTTGTCGCCTCTCTGTAACTGAACCGCCTGTCGCGTCTCTCTGGTAATTCAATCACCTGTCGCGCTCTCTCTGGTGACGCTGGCCTGCCGCCTCTCTGGTAACTAACCTTCTGTCGCGTCTCTCTGGTAACTAACCTTCTGTCGCGCTCTCTCTGGTAATCTGACCGCCTGTCGCACTTCTCTGGTAACTAACCTTCTTGTCGCCTCTCTGGTAACTAGCCTTCTGTCGCTCTCTCTGGTAACTCAGCCGCCTGTCGCGCTCTCTGGTAACTAGCCGTCTGTCGCGTCTTCTCTGGTAATTCAGCCGTCTGTCGCGTCTCTTCTGGTAACTGACCGTCTGTCGCGTCTTCTGGTAACCAGCCCTGCTCTGTCGCGTTTCGGTAACTAGCCGTTTCTGGGCTCTCTCTGGTAACCTAACCTTCGTCGCGTCTCTCTGGTAACTAACCGTCTGTCGTGGCTTCTCTGGTAAATTCAACCGTCTGTCGCGTCTCTCTGGTAACTAGCCGTCTGTCGCGGCTTCTCTGGTAATTCAGCCGCCTGTCGCGCTCTCTCGGTAACGCCGCCGTCTGTCGTCTCTCTGGTAACTAACCGCCTGTCGCGCCTCTTCTGGTAACTAACCGTCTGCTGCCTTCTTCTGGTAACGCAGCCGTCTGTCTGCCTCTCTGGTAACCGACCTGTCTGTCGCCTCTCTGGTAAACTCAACCTTCTGTCGCCGCCTCTCTGGTAACCAGTCGCCTGTCGCCGCCTTCTGTAACTAGCCGTCTGTCGCGTCTCTCTGGTAACTAGCCGTCTGTCGCGTCTCTCTGGTAGATTCAGCCGTCTGTCGCGTCTTCTCTGGTAACTAACCTTCTGTCGCTCTTCTCTGGTAACTAACCTTCTGTCGCGTCTCTCTCGGTAACTCAACCTTCTGTCGCCTCTGCAACCAACCGTCTGTCGCTAGCCTTCTCGGTAACAGCCGCTCGTCGCCTCTCTGGTAACTAACCTTCTGTTGCTCTCTGGTAACTAGCCGCCTGTCCTCTTCTGGTAACTTCGCCTTCTGTCGTTTCTGGTAACTGCACCTTCTGTCGCGCTCTCTGGTAACTGACCGTCTGTCGCGCTCTCTGGTAACTCAGCCGTTCTGTCGCTGCTCTCTGGTAACTAGCCGCCTGTCGCGTCAAACTTCAGACCAGCCCTGTCGCTGCTCTCTCTGTAACGAGCCGCCTGTCGCCTCTCTCTGGTAATTCAACTCCTGTCGCTGGTTTCTGTAAATCGCTACTGTCGCGTCTCTCTGGTAACGCCGCCGCCTGTCGCTGGTCTCTCTGGTAACGCCGCCTGTCGCGTCTTCTGTAACGCCGGCCTGTCGCAGTTCTCTGGCAACCAACCGCCTGTCCTGCTTTCTGGTAACGCCGCCTGTCGCTTGCTTCGGGTAACCAACCTTCTGTCCGCCTCTCTGGTAATCTAGCCGTCTGTCGCGCCTCTGGTAATTCAACAGTTCTGTCGCGTCTGCGTGACGTCGCCGTCTGTCGCCTCTCTGGTAACCAACCTTCTCGTCGCCTTCTCTGGTAATTCAACCGTCTGTCGCGTTCTCTCTGGTAACAGTCGCTCTGTCGCTCTCTGGTAACCAGCCGGCCTGTCGTCATCTCTGGTAACCAGCCGCTCTGTCGCGTTCTCTGGTACCGCCGCTCTGTCGCGCCTTCTCTGGTAACTAACCGCCTGTCGCTGCCTTCTCTGGTAACCAGCCGTCTGTCGCGTCTCTGGTAACTAACCTTCTGTCGCTCTCTCTGGTAACTAACCTGTCGTGCATCCTCTGGTAACTAACCTTCTGTCGCGCCTCTCTGGTAACTAACCTTCTGTCGTCTCTCTGGTAATTTCTGTAGTCTCTCTGCAGTAACGAACCTTCTGTCGCCTTCTCTGGTAACTAACCTTCTGTCGCGTCTCTCTGGTAACTAACTCGCCTGTCTGCCTCTCTGGTAACTAACCTCTGTCGCGTCTCTCTGGTAACTAACCGTCTGTCGCGTCTGCCTCTCTGGTAACTAACCTTCTGTCGCGTCTCTCTGGTAACTAACCTGTCTGTCGCTGCTCTCTCTGGTAACTAGCCGTCTGTCGCGTCTCTCTGGTAACGCAACCGTCTGTCGTCGTCTCCTGGTAACTAGCCTTCTGTCGTCTCTCTGGTAATTCAACCTGCCTGTCGCGCTCTCTGGTAACTCGCCGTCTGTCGCGTCTCTCTGGTAACTAACCTTCTGTCACGTCTCTCTGGTAACTAACCTTCTGTCGCGTCTCTCTGGTAACTAGCCGTCTGTCGCGTCTCTCTGGTAACTAGCCGTCTGTCGTCTCTCTGGTAACTAGCCGTCTGCCGCGTCTCTCTGGTAACCACCGTCTGCCTGCCTCTCTGGTAACTGACCTCCTGTCGTCTCTCTGGTAACTAACCTTCTGTCGCGTCTCTCTGGTAACTAACCGTCTGTCGCGTCTCTGGTAACTAACCTTCTGTCGCGTCTCTGGTAACTAACCTGTCGCGTCTCTCTGGTAACTAACCTTCTGTCGCGTCTCTCTGGTAGCTAACCTTCTGTCTGTCCTCTCTGGTAACTATCCTTCTGTCGCGTCTCTGGTAACTAACCTTCTGTCGCGTCTCTCTGGTAACTAACCGTCTGTCGCGTCTCTCTGGTAACTAACCGTCTGTCGCGCTCTCTGGTAACTAACCTTCTGTCCGTCTCTCTGGTAACTAACCTTCTGTCGCGTCTCTCTGGTAACTAGCCGTCTGTCGCGTCTCTCTGGTAACTAGCCTGTCTGTCGTCTCTCTGGTAACTGACCTTCTGTCGTCTCTCTGGTAAACTCAGCCGTCTGTCTAGCAGCTCTCCTCTGGTGACCGTCGCGTCTGTCGCGTCTCTCTGGTAACTAACCTTCTGTCGCTCCTCTGGTAGTCACTCGTGTCGTCTCTCTGGTATCTAGCCGTCTGTCGCGTCTCTCTGGTAACTAACCGTTTGTCGCCTCTCTGGTAACTAGCCTTCTGTCAGTCTCTCTGCTAACCAGCCGTCTGTCGTCGTCTCTGCTAACTAACCGTCTGTCGCGTACTCTCTCTGGTAACCAGCCGTCTGTCGCGTCTTCTCTTCTGGTAACTAGCCGTCTGTCGCGTCTCTCTGGTAATCCAGTCATCTGTCAGCGTCTCTCTGGTAACTAACCGTCTGTCGCGTCTCTCCTGGTAACGTAACGTTACTGTCGCGTCTCCTCTGGTAACGCGCCGTCTGTCGCGCTCTCTCTGGGTAACTGACCGCCTGTCGCGGGCCTCTAAGCCAGACCGTGATTTATGAACGGCGCCGTATCCGCTCCCTCCCCAAAGCTTTTACCACCCATACCCAACTGCTGCTCACAGGACAGCCTAGTGATTTAAAATCACACACACATCTATGGTTGGTGTGGTAAGGCTTTTGTTGAGTGGTCATGTAATGTCTTCACCTTCATCATGTCTTGGTTATGACACATCACTTACAGGAGCATCAAGGCTGTGTCCGGGTTAGTTGTCACTGCATGGGTAAAGGATGTCATTGTAATCTCTTTATGGCTGTGCTAGCCAAAGACGTTTTATTATAGGAAATTGTATGGTATATGTATTTTGTTCCTTTGAACAGATTAGGGTTTTCTGATTCATTGAAGACATTTGGAACTATTGATCACTCAATGACATCAATTTATGCATCCCAAATGGCACCCTTGTCCTATATAGTGCACAATTACACTATATGACCAAGTCAAAAATAGTGCACAGATTAGTCCCACATAAAGGCAGGATTATAATGTTTGAATTCCCTTAATGCATGCAGCTGTGAGGCAGAACACAAATCACCCTGCTTCCTGCCCCTGAAAGAAGTTCTAAAAAAAAGGGAAAGAGACATTTTACATTGATTACATCACTATTTGACATGATCATCTGTAACTTGTTCCAAGGTCAACATTATGGATAGTGGGAGTGTGTAAGATGTGTGTCAGATGTCTTATAAAACAGTAGTGTCCTAGAATGATAAATAAAGCTGTATGGCATGAGGAGTCTGACACTATTATTTGTAGTCATTACTCAAACCAATGTGACCCTGTAGGGGGTCCAGATTTGACTTATATCAGCTTGAACATTTTGAGTAAAGCCCTCACTAAGCCACGCCTCCAATATAATTCCCACCTGGATCCTGTGCCTTCCTTTTCGGGTGATTTGCAGAGTTATGGTTGTTGAATTCTCTCCATTTTGTGTCCTGTGGCTTTCACCATGAGTTCTTGTTATATATAATTACATTTTCTATGACATGCATATCTCTTAAGACCTTATTTTGAGACCTCCTTCTTCCTAATACAGTGGCCTTGAACTCATGGTTTTACAGGTCACATCAGGCTTACAAGTAGAGCGACAAAATTCCATTAACTTCCCAAAATTCCCTGATTTTCAAAAATCAAGTCGTTGAAGGATTGGATTTTCCAGGAATGTTCAACTGGAATTTCTGGGTATTATATAACCGATCTGCAAATATCATGGCTTGCAAAGTGATGTGTAATTCTATTGGAGTTAAAGATATCCAACAGTTGACCTTTTTAATCACTCACAAACAGCATTCATTAATAATGACTACCAGGGATAGGAATAGTGTGAGGAAAATATGAACACCATTTAAACTGGAACAACCATTTCTTAAACGGGTGAAAAAAAATCGAAGTAAATGATTGGATTACAGTGCCTTGCAAAAGTATTGACATTTTTCCTATTTTGTTGCATTACAAACTGTAACTGTACTCACAAGGCAGGCAATACGCTCGACCTCATCTTTACTAGATGCTGTTCTTCCACTAACCTCACTGCAACTCCCCTCCAAGTCTCCGACCACTACCTTGTATCCTATTCCCTCTTGCTCTCATCCAACACTTCCCACACTGCCCCTACTCGGATGGTATCGCGCCGTCCCAATCTTCGCTCTCTCTCCCCCGCTACTCTCTCCTCTTCCATCCTATCATCTCTTCCCTCTGCTCAAACCTTCTCCAACCTATCTCCTGATTCTGCCTCCTCTCCTCCCTTTCTGCATCCCTTGATTCTCTATGTCCCCTATCCTCCAGGCCGGCTCGGTCCTCCCCTCCTGCTCCGTGGCTCGACGAATCATTGCGAGCTCACAGAACAGGAGCTCCGGGCAGCCGAAAGCGGAAATGGAGGAAAACTCAGCCTCCTGCGGACCTGGCATCCTTTTCACTCCCTCCTCTCTACATTTTCCTCTTCTGTCTCTGCTGCTAAAGCCACTTTCTACCACTCTAAATTCCAAGCATCTGCCTCTAACCCTAGGAAGCTCTTTGCCACCTTCTCCTCCCTCCTGAATCCTCCTCCCCTCCCCCCTCCTCCCCTCTGCAGATGACTTCACAACCATTTGAAAAGAAGGTCGACGACATCCGATCCTCGTTGCTAAGTCAAACGACACCGCTGGTTCTGCTCACACTGCCTACCCTGTGCTCTGACCTCTTTCTCCCCTCTCTCTCCAGATGAATCTCAACGTCTTGTGACGGCCGGCCGCCCAACAACCTGCCCGCTTGACCCTATTCCCCTCCTCTCTTCTCCAGACCATTTCCGGAGACCTTCTCCTTACCTCACCTCGCTCATCAACTCATCCCTGACCGCTGGCTCACGTCCCTTCTGTCTTCAAGAGAGCGAGAGTTGCACCCTTCTGAAAAACCCTACACTCGATCCCTCCGATGTCAACAACTACAGACCAGTATCCCTTCTTTCTTTTCTCTCCAAAACTCTCGAGCGTGCCGTCCTTGGCCAGCTCTCCCGCTATCTCTCTCAGAATGACCTTCTTGATCCAAATCAGTCAGGTTTCAAGACTAGTCATTCAACTGAGACTGCTCTTCTCTGTATCACGGAGGCCCTCCGCACTGCTAAAGCTAACTCTCTCTCCTCTGCTCTCATCCTTCTAGACCTATCGGCTGCCTTGATACTGTGAACCATCAGATCCTCCCTCCACCCTCTCCGAGTTGGGCATCTCCTGGCGCGACCCACGCTGATTACGTCCTACCTGACAGGTCGCTCCTACCAGGTGGGCGTGGCGAGAATCTGTCTCCTCACTCACGCGCTCTCACCACTGGCGTCCCCCAGGGCTCTGTTCTAGGCCCTCTCCTATTCTTATACACCAAGTCACTTGGCTCTGTCATAACCTCACATGGTCTCTCCTATCATTGCTATGCAGACGACACACAATTAATCTTCTCCTTTCCCCCTTCTGATGACCAGGTGGCGAATCGCATCTCTGCATGTCTGGCAGACATATCAGTGTGGATGACGGATCACCACCTCAAGCTGAACCTCGGCAAGACGGAGCTGCTCTTCCTCCCGGGGAAGGACTGCCCGTTCCATGATCTCGCCATCACGGTTGACAACTCCATTGTGTCCTCCTCCCAGAGCGCTAAGAACCTTGGCGTGATCCTGGACAACACCCTGTCGTTCTCAACTAACATCAAGGCGGTGGCCCGTCCTTGTAGGTTCATGCTCTACAACATCCGCAGAGTACGACCCTGCCTCACACAGGAAGCAGCGCAGGTCCTAATCCAGGCACTTGTCATCTCCCGTCTGGATTACTGCAACTCGCTGTTGGCTGGGCTCCCTGCCTGTGCCATTAAACCCCTACAACTCATCCAGAACGCCGCAGCCCGTCTGGTGTTCAACCTTCCCAAGTTCTCTCACGTCACCCCGCTCCTCCGCTCTCTCCACTGGCTTCCAGTTGGAAGCTCGCATCCGCTACAAGACCATGGTGCTTGCCTACGGAGCTGTGAGGGGAACGGCACCTCAGTACCTCCAGGCTCTGATCAGGCCCTACACCCAAACAAGGGCACTGCGTTCATCCACCTCTGGCCTGCTCGCCTCCCTACCACTGAGGAAGTACAGTTCCCGCACAGCCCAGTCAAAACTGTTCGCTGCTCTGGCCCCCCAATGGTGGAACAAACTCCCTCACGACGCCAGGACAGCGGAGTCAATCACCACCTTCCGGAGACACCTGAAACCCCACCTCTTTCAGGAATACCTAGGATAGGATAAAGTAATCCTTCTCACCCCCTCCCCCCCTTAAAAGATTTAGATGCACTATTGTAAAGTGGCTGTTCCACTGGATGTCTTAAGGTGAACGCACCAATTTGTAAGTCGCTCTGGATAAGAGCGTCTGCTAAATGACTTAAATGTAAATGTAATGTAATTTAAATGGATTTTTATTTGGATTTCAAGTAATGGACATACACAAAATTGTCACGTTTGTCATATTGATGAGACCAAGTGTAACGGCACCCATCTTCCTCTGACGAGGAGTATGAGAGATCGGACTAATACGCAGCGTGGTAAGTGTTCAAGATATTTAATAGAACGGAACACTTAATGACATAAAACAACAAGAGAACGAAAAATGAAACCGAAACAGTTCTGTCTGGTGCAGACACACCAAACAGAAAATAATCACCCACAAAACACACCTAAGTATGATTCTCAATCAGAGACAACGAACAACACCTGCCTCTGAATGAGACCATACTAGGCCAAACACGTAGAAAATATAACATAGAAAAAAGAACATAGACAATCCACCCCAACTCACGCCCTGACCAACCTAACTCAAAGACATAAAAAATAAACTAAGAACGTGACGTTTTTTTCAGCTGCCTCTAATCTCCTAGCTGTCTCCACCTGTTCCCATGGAAGGCGATCCCTTCCCGCCACGATCTCCTTCCATGTGGAGACTCCCTTGCCTTCCAGAACGTCCTCCTATGTCCAGGAGTCCACCTTACCATGCTGCTTGGTCTCTTGGTGGTAGGAAGTTCTGTCACAGTTGGCTGAAGGACTGGACCAAGGTGCAGCATGGTAAGCGTACATTGTCTCTTTATTCAAAAATGACGCCGACTAAACGAAGAACAAAAACTAAACCGTGAAGCGCTGGGCTATGTGCCCTTGTTACGGATACAGTTATCCTGTGTGTGTTTCTTTTCTCTCCTTCTCCCCTCACAGGTGAAAATCATCACTCCCCAATCAGTCAACAATCAATCATCAATCAGAAGACACACCTCCTCCTACTTCCTACCCTATCACAGTTCCTTCCCCATGGTTTAAAAACCCCATAATTTGTTTGCTCTGGAGCAATCTCTCGCTCAATCTCTCGCTCAATCTCTCTGTAAATGCCATGTCTGTAGGTCTCTGTGTTTCACTCTCGCTTTGTGTCTTAACCTCTCTTTTGTTTACACCTCATAGCACTTTGTCATCACTGTGAGTATTGTTTTGGTTAGTGGTGTTTGTTTGCTGCTGGTGGGAAAAGGGGGAAACAAGACAAGTCGCCCATGGGCATACACTACCCGTAGGTGAACTTTGTTAAATACACTAGTTAGAACTGGGCAGACCACCCACTGTATTTTTTGGTTAGTTAGTTAGCTGTTGTTAAAGTAGGCTAGTCTAGCTTAGGGGTGTTTTTGAATATTTATTGTTTCTTTCCTGGGTCCAGCTCAGCCCCTTTTCCTGCTCCCCCATTACCGTGTGTTTATAAATAAACCTAGAGTTTGACGGTAGATTTCTTGCTGTCGTGGTTATTTCGTGTACACTTTTACTTTGTCACAATAATAATTTGTGATGAGTTATGTTACGGGTATAATAAAGTGCGCCTGTTCATTATAATCTGCTCTCCTGCACTTGACTTCGCCTCCAATACACCTTCCTGTCACTTTCTATGAGAAATACATGATAAAGAATGCAAAGAACATACTCTACCATGCACATCCTACACATGCCTTGCTTCCCTAAAAATACTGTGTGTTACAGCAAATAAGGTGGTACAATGTCAGCTCCTGATTATCTATTCAGTACAATGAGTAGTTAAGAGAGATAGAATCTCACCTTCCAGCCTAGATCACTGAATCTCACATATAATTCATGTCTCTTACAAGCCTGACGCCCACTGTTGACATGGCTGTGATCTGAAAGGGACCAAAAAGTATGTTATGAACCAGGAAAGACTCATGTACACTTTGGATGCATTGGATTTCAAATGAAATGTAAACGCAATTTAAGTATTTTTTTAATTGAGATGAACTATCCCTTAAACTGTGTATAAAACAAGTTTAACTAGAAGAAGAAAAACCAGTGTTCTCCCCTGACCTTGTAGGACCTCACCATGTATACTGGGCAAGGGCAGGTCGTATTTGGGCTTCTTCTTATGGGGTTGGGGTTCAGGGCGCATGGGGGCAACAAGGGGGCCTGGCTGGCCCTGAAGAAGTTGGTTAGATGAGTACTTGAAGGCTTATATCTACAATTTGGAATGGGATGTTGGATGTTGATTTCGGGAGGCTTCCATCATGGAAAAGGGACCAGACCACCTTTTTTGTTAGTTAACCTAAATTATTCACGACCCTCTATAGAATAACAACAGTGACAACAGCTGACTGCTATTTAAGTAATAGATTGACTGTCAAATCAATGTATTGGTGTGCGGCCATTGACTTTTATGGAGAGACCGCCCCAAATTTTCTGTGCCATTTCCTGGGCATTTCATTAACTCCGCATTCTAAGTTCTGCGCATCCAAGCGCTTGGAAAAATCCATGGTACAAAACCTAATATATTGATCTGTTTAAAACAATAAATCTTATGTCATCGTGAAGTCTATAAACCTTTAGACTAACATCACCAATCTAAGGTTAACATTTTGTGTAATTCCAAGTTTTATAGGGTGAAAATGCAAGCTTGTGTAAGGTAGTAACACAAACTGTCCGCATTAGGGAAATTTGCGCAATTTACAATTTACTATGGCAAAAAAATTCAACATGGCAATTTAAGATGATTGTATTTGTTGCTTACTCAAAGTATTACCAAAAGTACATATATTTCAAGGGACATAACACTGAGACCCCTGAACATGGGTGGAGGAATATTTGTGTGACAACCTAAAACAGGGGCAGAAGCTCACCGGCACCAGCAGTCTCTCCAACCACCCCTGAACGTCAGTCATTTAACCATTTAGAGAGTTGAACAAATGCTTGGCACTCTAGACTAGGGCCTCCATAGTCTGTGCAGCAACCTGAACGTTTCACGTGCCTACCTTTAGGTTTCTCTCAGTGCAGTCCATTGTACTGGCCTGTGTGATGTGTAGTAGTTTGATGCATCTTATTACTTTGTTTGTTTGTCACCCGAAAATTCAGTCTCAGCCAATGATTGTTAATATCCTCCATTCCTTACCTGACCCTTACAGACGCAGATGCTGGACACGGAGACATTCAAGCAGCACTTTGAGAGCAAGCATCCCAAGTCCCCAATGTCACCAGAGCTGGTTGATGTTGAGGCTTAAAACGGATCACACACACACAATGGATCTTCAGCTGGGGTAAGATGCAGTATACAGTGGCAAGAAAAAGTATGCGAACCCTTTGGAAATATCTGGATTTCTGCAAAAATTGGTCATAAAATGTGATCTAACCTTCATCTAGGTCACAACATAGACAAACAAAGTCTGCTTAAACTAATAACACACAATTATATGTTTTCATATCTTTATTGAAAACACTGTGTAAACATTCACAGTGCAGGGTGGGAAAAGTATGTGAACCCTTGGATTTAATAACTGGTTGACCCTCCTTTGGCAGCAATAACCTCAACCAAACATTTTCTGTAGTTGTGGATCAGATCGGCACAACTGTCAGGAGGAATTTTGGATCATTCCTCTTTACAAAACTATTTCAGTTCAGCAATATTCTTGGGATGTCTGCAGTTAACTGCTCTCTTGAGGTCATGCCACAGCATCTCAATCGGGTTGAGGTCAGGATTCTGACTGGGCCACTCCAGAAGGCGTTTTTTCTTCTGTTGTTGATTTACTTCTGTGTTTTGGGTCGTTGTCCTGTTGCATCACCCATCTTCTGTTGAGCTTCAATTGGCGGACAGATAGCCTAACATTCTCCTGCAAAATGTCTTGATAAACTTGGGAATTTATTTTTCCCTCGATGATAGCAAGCTGTCCAGGACCTGAAGCAGCAAAACAACACCAATCCACAATGCTCCATCCACCATACTTTACAGTTGGTATGAGGTTTTGATGTTGCTGTGCTGTGCCTTTTTTTCTCCACACATGGTGTTGTGTGTTCTTCCAAACAACCCAACTGTAGTTTCATCTGTCTTCAGAATATTTTGCCAGTAGCGCTGTGGAACATGTAGGTGCACTTTTGCAAACTTCAGACATGCAGCAAAGTTTTTTTTGGACAGCAGTGGCTTCTTCCGTGGTGTCCTCACATGAACACCATTGTTGTTTAGTATTTTACATATCGTAGAGATGTCAGCAGCAAACTCTTGCACTACTGTATGCTTCAGTTATATGTTGTATTGCTCAACATGTGGAAATGTTGTCACTCATTGTCTTTCATGTTGTGATTCACAGATACACGATTTGAACACTGCGACTGGTATAATGGCGTCAAGGGACATAACACTGAGACCCCTGGACATGGGTGGGGGAATATTTGTGTGATGACCTACAATGGGGGCAGAAGCTCACCAGCACCCCATCTTATATGTCCAACCACCCCTGAACGTCAGACTGTATTGAAGCACCTCCAGGGGTGTAAAGTACTTAAGTAAAAATACTTTAAAGTACTACTTAAGTTGTTTTTGGGGGTATCTGTACTTTACTATTTATAGTTTTGACAATTTTTACTTTAACTTCACTACATTTCCAAGGAAAATAATGTTTCAGACATCTGTGGCATTGTGTTGTGACAAAACTGCACATTTTAGTGGCCTTTTTGTCCCCAGCAAAAGGTGCACCTGTGTAATGATCATGCTGTTTAATCAGCTTCTTTATATAGTGCACCTTTCAATGTGGATGATTATCTTGGCAATGGAGAAATGCTCACTAAAAAAACTTTTGAGGCATATAGAACATTTCCGGGATCTTTAATTTCAGCTCATGAAACATGGGACAAACCTTTTACATGTTGCGTTTTTTGTTCAGTATAGTTTTTTAAATTACAAATATAGCGGTATACAGTCCTCCAGATATCTGTTGACAAGGACATACATCACTGTGTATTTGTTCCTCTGTACATACAAAAATGGCCAAACATTTTTTTTCATGTTATCATTTTCCATTGTTACTAACTTGTACTGGTTAAAAGTATGATTAAAGAAGAAGAAAAATACGTGTCACGTTTTGCAAACCATGTTTAGTACATCTAAAAGAGACAATGAGAAAATGTATGGTTCAACAAGAATTTTAGTATTGATTGCACTTATGATACAGTACATTACAGCTTTGATTGGTCACAGAATATATGACATGAAGGGGTGATGTAATTATCTGAATTATTGTAGATTTGAATAGTTTAGTTAATCAAAAGTGAGGTATGGTTATAAGTCCAATGGGTGTTGTTCATATACCACTCTGACTCTAAATCAATATATTAGATACATAGTATATATCAGCATATTGACATATTATTGCTATCAACTGCTGGTTGCAAGTTATATTACCCTGTTTTTATCTTTTGGAACAATGGCAATTAAGTTGATTAAAAATGATGTAGAATAGATAGATGGGCTACCACTGGTGTCACAGGCATCCACAGGTCTTGACCACCATGTTGCGATGCTTCTTTAGGATCACGTTGTTGTTGTCATCGTAGAAGAGTACAGAGATGGGACTGAGCTTGGTGGGTGCGCAGCATGCTTTGGGAACCTCATCCGGCTTCAGAAGGTGAACCTGCCATTGAAAACAGTAAATCAGACTCTTTCATACATGCACTTTCATATAAGTCAATGATAATATCCCCTGTTATAAAAGAGATATGGGTTATAAAATAAGGCCCAGGAGAGGCCAGATACCACAACCTCAGGGGTGCTTTATTGCTATTGGAACACCTACTCATGCAAGGGTTTTCTTTATTTTTTTACTATTTTCTACATTGTTGAATAATAGTGAAGGCGATCAAAGCGATGGAAATAACACAAATGGAATCATATAGGAACCAAAAAAGTGTGAAACATATCAAAACATGTAATATATTTGAGATTCTTCAAATAGCCACCCTTTGCCTTGATGACAGCTTGCACACTCTTGGCATTCTCTCAGCCAACTTCACCTGGAATGCTTTCCAACAGTCTTGAAGGAGTTCCCATATGCTGAGCACTTGTTGGCTGTTATTCCTTTACTCTGCGGTCCTACTCATCTCAAAACATCATTTTTGGGGATTGTGGAGGCCAGGTCATCTAATGCAATACAGCACTCTGTCACTCTCTCTTAAGCAGGCATTGTGTCAAAGAAGCAGTGCGGCTTGGCTGGGTTGTGTTTTGGAGGATGCACGGCTCTCTCCAGCCTTAGCCTCTCGCCAGTCCCATGCACGGTTGCAGCGATGTGAGACAAGGCTGTAACTACCAATTCGATACCACGAAAAAGATGTAAAAGTAACAATTATTATTATAATTTTTTTATAATAATTTATAAAAACAAATGATAGTCCCACTAAGCCCAAACCAGATGGGATGGCGTATAGCTGCAGAATGCTGTTGTAGCCATGCTGGTTAAGTGTGAATTCTAAATCAATCACAGACAGTGTCAACAGCAAAACACCTCCTCCTCCATGCTTTATGGCAGGAAATACACATGCAGAGTTCATCTGTTTCACCCACACCGCATCTCACAAAGACATGGCAGTTGGAACCAAAATCTCACATTTGGACTCCAGACCAAAGGACAAATGTATTGTGTTTCTTGGCCCAATTAAGTCTCTTCTTCTTATTGATGTCATTTAATAGTGGTTTCTTTTGCAAGCAATTCAACCATAAAGGCCTGATTCACACAGTCTCCTCTGAACAGTTGATGTTGAGATGTGTCCAGTTACTTGAACTCTGTGAAGCATTTATTTGGGCAGCAATATCTGAGGCTCGTAACTCTAATGAACTTTTTCATGTTATTGTGTGACTAGAATTGGGTACTGTGGTTTGTATTTTCTATGTTGGTCTGGTATGGTTCCCAATCAGAGGCAGCTGTTGAGCGTTGTCTCTGATTGTTGGGGATCATATTAGGCAACTTTTTCCCCACTGGTTGTGGAATCTTGTCTATGTCTAGTTGCCCTGCGACACTACATTAGCTTCACATTTCGTTTTGCGCTTTGTTTTTTCTGTGTGTTTCACTTCAAATAAAAGAGGATGGAACCATACCACTCTGCACCTTGGTCCGATTCTCATACAATAATGATCGTGACATATCTCTAGCAGATGTAACTCTGGGTCTTCCATTGCTGGTGGTCTCTCCCATGATAGCCAGTTTCATCATAGCGCTTGATTGTTTTTTTGTGACTACACTTGAAATATTCCGTATTGACTGACCTTCATGTCATAAAGTAATGATTTGACTGTTGTTTCGACTTTGCTTATTTAGCTGTTCTTGCCATAATATGGACTTGGTATTTTTGCCAAAATGGATATCTTCTGCATACCCCCTACCTTGTCACAACACATTGATTGGGTCAAAACGCATTAAAATGGAAAAAAATCCTTTTAGAAGGCACACCTGTTAATTGAAATGCATTCCAGGTGACCTTCTCATGAAGCTGGTTGAAGAATGTAGCGTGTGTGCAAAGCTGTCATCAAGGCATAGGGTGGCTGCTTTGAAGAATCTAAAATATATTTGGATTTGTTTTTACTTTTTTGGTTACTACATGATTCCATATGTGTTATTTTCATCTTAGATGTCTCTTCAATGTAGAAAATAGTAAAAATAAAGGAAAACCCCTTGGTAGGTGAGTAGGTGTTCTAAAACTTTGACAGGTAGTGTAGAGCCTTCAGTGCTTTTTCCGTGGGCTGTGGCCCCCGTGTCTGAATTTGGTCAATAAGTCCTCCAAAGACTTGATTGCCCACTGTGCAAAGACTATATACTTTCTAGGGGTTAAACAACACACAAAAAATAACCTTGTTTGTCTCATTCTTCCAAAACTAGCTGGTGACTTTATAAACACAATATTTTGTTATTTGTATTTTATATTATACCAACGATATAGGAAAGCATCTGGTGTCAAAATAGCCCCCAAAATATAGAATTGTTCACCCATGTACATACACATGTACACCCATACAATTATCAAGGTTTTACAAATATGCCCAATCAATAGAACATTATACATCAGAAAACAATAGTCTAAATGTCTCTACCATATATGGTTGAAAAGTTACCAACGATTTACTCAGGAATTTAACCCCACAACACCAAATATGGAACACACACAACCAAGTGAGGTGCAGTCTAAACTAACAATAAAATGCAACTTAAATTAACGTTATTATTTCATCAATAACACTGTCAAGTACAAGTATATTAATATCACATATGTATATTGTGAAAAAAAAAAAAAAAAAAGGAACAAGCTCATGATTAATTATATGTCCTTTTATTAGTAATGTCAGGCAAAGTAAGGACGTTTGGACATGAATTTCATTATCCTCTTGATTGTGAATAATTTTTCTCTCCAACATTCATCAGAGGCTTTGCATCCCATAGTTGTAATAAAATATACTTGTCGTTTATGTGGTGAGTGGCCAGAATCCTTGAACCACCACATCAGCGTTTGCCAAGCGTCATGCTCTATCAACCTGAACTACGAAAGGAGCACGTCAATAGAATTTTAACGGATTCTAAAATGAATCATATCATTTCAAACTTTCTATGGCAACACAGTTGTCCATTTTGTAAACAATCATTTTCGAACGTGTGTTGCCAAGATACATCTAACCGACGTTCTATGGAACGTTTTCTGTGCGAAAACAACAACTTCTGTTTGCTGCTGACAACAAACTGGATTGATTTTTCAGACCTGAGAACAATCGACTGGAAAATGCCTGGGTGCTTTTCAAGACTGGCGGAGAGAGTGCGTGGACGTCTGCGGCCTACTGCGTCGACAGGTTGTTCAAACTCATTTGTGGCTTGTTTTTCTTGTCTTTTTCTGTTTTGCAGGGTTCGTGATCGTCGACAGATGGACAGCGACTTAGAAGAGGGTATGTGGAGTTTAACACTCTTATTTTACTTCATTTAACAATGTCATTATAATTTGCGAAATGTTGTGTATTTTTATCGTTCAGACTTGGCAAAAATGCTTGTGCCAGAGATGTTGTAGCTAGCTAGCAGCTAATAACGTTCACTAATGTGTACTGTTGCTAGCGATCTACTTTTGCTACCTGGCTAGTGGTATTGGCAATCTTGGTACGTTTTGTCTAACAATTAATTATTTTATATTCAATGTTTAATTTTGGAAACAGCACTGTCCTGGATGAAAAAGGGTCCAGTTGGATGTGCCATTGGATGATATTGCCAGATTGTTTCCACAGCGCTGCCAGTCCTCCTTGATGTCCAGAATGCTGCTATCATCCTTGAGGATGTACTTGATGTGCAGACTATCTTTGAGGTACAATTTTCAGAAAGTTTGTGTTTATGTTTGAAAAATATCCCAGATATTCAAATTGTGTCTCTGACATTAAACACATCTCTTGTCTGCTTTCTCCTTTAGGAGGCCACTGGCAGTTGGCAGTTAATTCTGATTAGGTTCAGCCCCTGTACTGTGGCCTGTTGTGATCAGGTAAGAGAACCCCCCACACCACACACATCACTGTTTTGCAATGTTTACTGTTTCCAACATGAATGTATTGTAATAATGCAGAACAATGCCGGTCGGTGGTTAAAGCTTAGAACTTTCAGTTCATCAGCCCCATCATCACCTACATGCGTGGGGATCCCAGGTTTATGTCTTTGTAACTTCCCAAAATCTACATTGTCAGTCATTTGATCTTGATGGAAATGTGTCACAGCAATTGCTGAAGTGGTTTTGTTGATGTTGTCTTGTTGTTTATCTCAACAGCAGGTGGTGGTGAGGATGCACCCGTGAGTAGGGTGAGAGGCCTGGAGACTCAACTGGTGTGGGCCATCTCCAGGAGACAGCCAGGCTTAGTCCAGAAGGGCATCCCTACTGTGCCACCAAAGTCAGATCCATCACTTGGATCAGGTAAGAGATGGAAATAATACTGAAATAGTATTAGATTGGCTTTTCTTCACTTATTCCATTTGGCCTTAACATGTATTCTCTCTCTGTCAGCGTGTGGCTGTGGTGAGGGTCTCACCTCCATCTACGTCTGTGAATGTGACGTCTGCACCAAATCCTATGTATATAGACTAGTACCATTTTTACATTAGATTTGTTGTGTTTTCTAATAGTGTGTGTCTGTGGTGTGGCGGTGCTTGCCCTACGGAGCTGTGAACGCACCTCAGTACTGCTCTGATCAGGCCCTACACCAAACAAGGGCTCGTTCATCCACCTCTGTGTCTTTACCACTGAGGAAGTACAGTTCCCGCTCAGCCCCAGTCAAAACTGTTCGCTGCTCTGGCCCCCAGACAAACTCCCTCAGACAGCGGAGTCAATCACCACACCCAACCTAGCTGGGCATTTTTACATTAAGTAATCCCTCTCACCCCCTCCCTGAAAAGGGTGTGTTTTCCACTGGAGGTCATAAGGTGAATGCACCAATTTGTAGTGCGCTCTCTGGATAAGAGCGTCTAGGTGTTAAATGTGTGTTGTGTTTTACAGCAGGCAGCAGACTGATCTCAGTGGTGTACACCCTCTCCACATGGGGCTGGACGGGCTTCTCTTCTCTCAGCGTGGTCGAGAAGCTGCCTCCTTCTCTCTCGCCCACCACTCAGCACTTCACATGACCCCAGAGCCTGGGGAAGACACAACTGCTATGAGGTCAGACGTTACACACACATACTATTGACTAGGAGCATTAAGATCCTTCCATTTGTTATGTCATTGGTCCTGCTGATTTTGAATGCTTGTTTTGTTGTTGAGCTGGGAGGAGGACCTGCTGCCTGAGAGAGAGGAGGTTCCTCTGCTAAGGAGTTCTTCTAAATGTCTGGGCCTGTCAGATGCAGAAGATAGTGGTCATAATGCTGTTATCCCCCCATTGACTCTAATGGTTGACATGCTCCATTCCCTCCTTCCACAGCCTCTACCCCACCAAGAGAGTGGAGGACATCGCCCTGAGGCTCATCTCCCTGCGCCAGGCCTTCACTGTGGAGTGGTCCCACTTTTCTTTTTCTCTGTGACCTTCTTGTTCTGTCTCCTAGAGGAAGATGTCTCACCTAACTCTTCCCTAGACCCTGCTTGGTTCCACCCTGAGCAGGAACCATCTGTTTGTGGCGGGAAAGGTCCTCCTGGGCGCACTGGTTCAGGCCAACCACATGGTAACTCATTCTTATTTTCAAGGGAAAGAGAGTGTCCCTGAGGGGAAATGTGTTCTGTTCACTAAAAGATGCTCTTTTCTTTGTCATAGGACGAGGAGGCCAAGTTCATAAGTACCTACAACGACTTTGTGGACTACCTGAGTGACCCCTCCAAGTGGAATGACATTGAGATGGAGCTGGCTGAGGCAAGGTGAGTTCATTAACTCTTTCAAGTCTCACTGAGTTCTTCCATGTGCATGTATTTTTATACATCACAGTAGCTGATCTAAAAAATCATTCCTATTCCTGTTTTCTTGTCCTAGATCCATCATATGAACATAATAGATGTCCTCTTTTGAGCTGGTGCTGTTTGGGATGATGACAGCTCAGAAGTCCTGATGGTGGTAAGTAGCATCTCACTGGTACATGTTTTGATATCTGTCTATTAGCAGTTTCACTTAAATTCCTCTCCTCTTTTCTCCTCCTTTGTTTCCTTTAGCATCCTGGTGGGTTCGTGGGCGTCTATGCGCTCTCCTGTGCTCCCTTCCTGCCCCTGCCCAACATGGAGCCAGAGCTGACAGATACCTGCTGCAGCTCCCAGTGTAAGAGTCTAGGTTACTTCATGTTTTTCCTTTCACTTCCTTATTCTTATTCACTGGTTTACAGGGTTTCAATGCCATTTTAGGGAGTATTTCTGATTGTCTCTCTCCTCTTGATAAGCTAGTAACTCAAGCCATTTTCTATGTGTTGTGTGGTGTTCTCTTTCAGGGGCGGGGCTGATGGCTCTGCTAGATGACATGTTTGGCCAGCAGCTGGCCTGGTACTTTAACCCAGAGTCTCTGGTCACTGTGATGGCTCTCAGCCTCCTGGAGTACTGCTTGGAGAACCTCATGGCCAGCATGTGTGTGGTCCCTACCTACTGCAGGGACCATACTCTTTTTCTCCTTCTCTCTCTTTTTGAAGGAATTGAAGACTTTAAGTCTTTATTTGAAACAGCAGTAGTTTTAACACATTCATTTAATGTATTCTCTTGTTTTCTCTCCCCACAGGATTCTTGTGACACTTTTGCCTCCCAACAGGATCAGAGCCACCCAATAGTTACATTGCTTTGCACTGATTTGCACACATTTTAAATAAATAGAAGTTGTATGATTCAAAAACATTTTGGTTTCCGTCTTTTCATTTATTTGATTTTATGACCATTTCCTTTTCCTATAGTTATAATGCTAATATTAGATAATTACATGAACAATGATGCTTTATTATTTGAATATGGAAATAAAAACAATGTTTTGTTGATTTACAGATACTACAGGCCCACACTTTATATGGTTTTGTACTGTGGTTTGTGATACTGTACTATTTAAAAACATGTAGGACTACATACACTGAGTGCACAAAACATTAGGAACATTTCCTAATATTGAGTTGCACACCCTTTTTCCCTGAGAACAGCCTCAATTCGTCGGGGCATGGACTCTACAAGCTGCCCTAAGCGTTCCACAAGGATGCTGGCCCATGTGTCAAGTTGTCTGGACGTCCTTTGGGTGGTGGACCATTCTTGACACACATGGGAAACTGTTGAGCATGAAAAAAACAGCAGTGTTGCAGTTCTTGACACACTTAACCCGGTGCGCCTGGCACATACTACCATACCCCGTTCAAAGGCAGTTAAATCTTTTGTCTTGCCGATTCACCCTCTGAATGACACACACAATCCATGTCTCAATTCTCTCAAGGTTTTAAAATCTTTCTTTAATTCCCCTTCATCTACATCGATTGAAGTAGATTTAACAAGTGACATCAATAAGGTTAGCTTTCACTTGGTCAGTCTATGTCATGGAAAGAGCAGGTGTCCTCAATGTTTTGTATTATCAGTGTGTGTAGTAACCTGATACAGTATAAAGTATACCACTAGAGGGGATAATTGCTTCAGTCTTGAAAGTTACTTCTCACTATCCCTACTCTACATTAACAGTCTGCCATTGTAGACTGAGGTAACTTGGGTATCTTAGTTTTTTATGTTTGCCATTAATGTCTGAACCATTTACCATCTTTCCCACTGAAATCAGTAATGTTAGCGTTCATGGAAGAGAGGGTGTAGTAGTGTATACTGACCACTAGTTGGATCATAGTGTGGGTGGTGGAGTTCATGCAGGAACCCAGAGGGTAGAGGCATTCTCCATCACAGTAGAAGGCAGAGTAACCCGTAGGAGCCGATACTCAGTTCAAATGGAGAGAAATACCATAGAAATCGAATGACAAGATTAGATGAATGACGAGAATAGACTCTTAGTCAGCCCTTCTCCTTGTTCGGGCGGCGTTCAGCGATCGACGTCACCGGCTTTCTAGCCATCGCCGTTCCATTATTCGTATATCCACTTGTTTTGTCTTGTTTCCATACAGACCTGGTTTTCATTTCCCCAATTAAGCTACTTGTATTTAACCCTCTGATTTCCATCATGTGTTGTGTGTAATTGTTTTCATGCTCTACTTCTATGTTCTGTTTTTTTGAGCGCGTTTGTTTCATGTAGTGCTCTCGTTTTTTGGAACTATAATAAAGTGCGCCTGTTCATTATAATCTGCTCTCCTGCACTTCGCCTCCAATACACCTTCCTGACACTTTCTATGAGAAATACATGATAAAGAATGCAAAGAACATACTCTACCATGCACATCCTACACATGCCTTGCTTCCCTAAAAATACTGTGTGTTACAGCAAATAAGGTGGTACAATGTTAGCTCCTGATTATCTATTCAGTACAATGAGTAGTTAAGAGAGATAGAATCTCACCTTCCAGCCTAGATCACTGAATCTCACATATAATTCATGTCTCTTACAAGCCTGACGCCCACTGTTGACATGGTTGTGAACTGAAATGGACCAAAAAGTATGTTATGAACCAGGAAAGACTAATGTACACTTTGGATGCATTGGATTTCAAATTAAATGTAAACGCAATTTAAGTAATTTTGTAATTGAGATGAACTATCCCTTTAAACTGTGTATAAAACAAGTTTAACTACAAGACGAAAAACCAGTGTTGTCCCCTGACCTTGTATGTAACTGGGCAAGGGCAGGTCGTATTTGGGCTTATTTTTATGGGGTTGGGTTTCAGGGCGCGTGGGGGGCAACAGGGGGCCTGGCTGGCCCTGAAGAAGTTGGTTAGATGAGTACTTGAAGGCTTATATCTACAATTTGGAATGTT
>NW_027037870.1:0-23275 GCF_034236695.1 Oncorhynchus nerka | reverse complement strand
TAGCTACATAGTCGTCGTTGTATCAAAAGATAATTGCGTAATTATCGTATTTCGTCGTCTCCTATCTGTCGTCTCCTATCTGTCCAACACGTTCACCGTCTACCGTAGCACTGTAGTAACTATCACACTCAACTGAACGTCTTGATTAGTGTAGTGTTAGCTAGCTACATAGCTAGCTACATAGTTGTCTTTGCTGTCTTCGTATCCAAGATAATTGTGTAGCTTAGAGTGTGGAGTCTTAGAGTGATAATTGCGTTATTATCGTATTTCGTCGCCCTCCTATCTGCCTAGCAGCTAGCCAGCTAGCATACGTTCACCGGCTACCGTAGCACTGTAGTAACTATCACACTCAACTGAACGACTTGATTAGTGTAGTGTTAGCTAGCTACATAGTTGTCTTTGCTGTCTAAGTATCCAAGATAATTGTGTAGCTTAGAGTGTGGAGTCTTAGAGTGATAATTGCGTTATTATCGTATTTCGTCGCCCTCCTATCTGCCTAGCAGCTAGCCAGCTAGCATACGTTCACCGGCTACCGTAGCACTGTAGTAACTATCACACTCAACCGAACGACTTGATTAGTGTAGTATTAGATAGCTACATAGTTGTCTTTGCTGTCTTCGTATCCAAGATAATTGTGTAGTTTAGAGTGTGTAGTCTTAGAGTGATTATCTTAATTCACCGAGGTTAGCTAGCCAGCTATTTTGTCGTCCTTAACGTAGGAGACACTCCTAGCTAGCCAATAGCCATCCAACGTCTACTGAATAGAACTTTCGCATTCCGGTCGCATTCCGCTTCGCTCCACAGGTAGTATCACTTTTTCATTTCATTTCATTACAGTCCCAACGGTGTGATTTGTTTGATCGTAGCTAGCTACATAGCTAGCTACATAGCCGTCTTTGTTTCAAAGATAATTGTGTAGTCTAGAGCGATTTTCTAGGTTAGCTAGCCAGCTATTGTCGTTCTCCTAACGCAACGTAACGTAACCAACACTGCTAGCTAGCCAGCTAGCTCCCGATAAGCAGCATTGTAGAAACTTCACACTCAACGGTACGACTTGATTAGGGTAGTGTCAACAACGCAGCTAGCCTACCCCAGCAGTACTCTATCATTTTAATCATTTTAGTCAATTAGATTCTTGCTACGTAAGCTTAACTTTCTGAACATTCGAGACGTGTAGTCCACTTGTCATTCCAATCTCCTCTGCATTAGCGTAGCCTCTTCTCTAGCCTGTCAACTATGTGTCTGTCTATCCCTGTTCTCTCTCTCTGCACAGACCATACAAACGCTCCACACCGCATGGCCACAGCCACCTAATCTGGTGGTCCCAGCGCGCACGACCCACGTGGAGTTCCAGGTCTCCGGTAACCTCTGGAACTGCCGATCTGCGGCCAACAAGGCAGAGTTCATCTCAGCCTATGCCTCCCTCCAGTCCTCGACTTCTTGGCTCTGGGACGGAAACATGGATCACCACAGACAACACCGCTACTCCTACTGCTCTCTCTTCGTCCGCCCACGTGCTCTCGCACACCCCAAGAGCTTCTGGTCAGCGGGGTGGTGGCACCGGGATCCTCATCTCTCCCAAGTGGTCATTCTCTCTTTCTCCCCTTACCCATCTGTCTATCGCCTCCTTTGAATTCCATGCTGTCACAGTTACCAGCCCTTTCAAGCTTAACATCCTTATCATTTATCGCCCTCCAGGTTCCCTCGGAGAGTTCATCAATGAGCTTGATGCCTTGATAAGCTCCTTTCCTGAGGACGGCTCACCTCTCACAGTTCTGGGCGACTTTAACCTCCCACGTCTACCTTTGACTCATTCCTCTCTGCCTCCTTTTTCCACTCCTCTCCTCTTTTGACCTCACCCTCTCACCTTCCCCCTACTCACAAGGCAGGCAATACGCTCGACCTCATCTTTACTAGATGCTGTTCCTCCACTAACCTCATTGCAACTCCCTCCAAGTCTCCGACCACTACCTTGTATCCTTTTCCCTCTCGCTCTCATCCAACACTTCCCACACTGCCCCTACTCGGATGGTATCGCGCCGTCCCAACCTTCGCTCTCTCTCCCCCGCTACTCTCTCCCTCTTCCATCCTATCATCTCTTCCCTCTGCTCAAACCTTCTCCAACCTATCTCCTGATTCTGCCTCCTCAACCCTCCTCTCCTCCCTTTCTGCATCCTTTGACTCTCTATGTCCCCTATCCTCCAGGCCGGCTCGGTCCTCCCTCCCGCTCCGTGGCTCGACGACTCATTGCGAGCTCACAGAACAGGGCTCCGGGCAGCCGAGCGGAAATGGAGGAAAACTCACCTCCCTGCGGACCTGACATCCTTTCACTCCCTCCTCTCTACATTTTCCTCTTCTCTCTCTGCTGCTAAAGCCACTTTCTACCACTCTAAATTCCAAGCATCTGCCTCTAACCCTAGGAAGCTCTTTGCCACCTTCTCCTCCCTCTGAATCCTCCTCTCCCTCCCCCTCCTCCCTCTCTGCAGATGACTTCGTCAACCATTTTGAAAAGAAGGTCGACGACATCCGATCCTCGTTTGCTAAGTCAAACGACACCGCTGGTTCTGCTCACACTGCCCTACCCTGTGCTCTGACCTCTTTCTCCCCTCTCTCTCCAGATGACATCTCGCGTCTTGTGACGGCCGGCCGCCCAACAACCTGCCCGCTTGACCCTATCCCCTCCTCTCTTCTCCAGACCATCTCCGGTGACCTTCTCCCTTACCTCACCTCGCTCATCAACTCATCCCTGACCGCTGGCTACGTCCCTCCCGTCTTCAAGAGAGCGAGAGTTGCACCCCTTCTGAAAAAACCTACACTCGATCCCTCCGATGTCAACAACTACAGACCAGTATCCCTTCTTTCTTTTCTCTCCAAAACTCTTGAACGTGCCGTCCTGGCCAGCTCTCCCGCTATCTCTCTCAGAATGACCTTCTTGATCCAAATCAGTCAGGTTTCAAGACTAGTCATTCAACTGAGACTGCTCTTCTCTGTATCACGGAGGCGCTCCGCACTGCTAAAGCTAACTCTCTCTCCTCTGCTCTCATCCTTCTAGACCTATCGGCTGCCTTCGATACTGTGAACCATCAGATCCTCCTCTCCACCCTCTCCGAGTTGGGCATCTCCGGCGCGGCCCACGCTTGGATTGCGTCCTACCTGACAGGTCGCTCCTACCAGGTGGCGTGGCGAGAATCCGTCTCCTCACCACGTGCTCTCACCACTGGTGTCCCCCAGGGCTCTGTTCTAGGCCCTCTCCTATTCTCGCTATACACCAAGTCACTTGGCTCTGTCATAACCTCACATGGTCTCTCCTATCATTGCTATGCAGACGACACACAATTAATTTTCTCCTTTCCCCCTTCTGACGACCAGGTGGCGAATCGCATCTCTGCATGTCTGGCAGACATATCAGTGTGGATGACGGATCATCACCTCAAGCTGAACCTCGGCAAGACGGAGCTGCTCTTCCTCCCGGGAAGGACTGCCCGTTCCATGATCTCGCCATCACGGTTGACAACTCCATTGTGTCCTCGTCCCAGAGCGCTAAGAACCTTGGCGTGATCCTGGACAACACCCTGTCGTTCTCAAATAACATCAAGGCGGTGGCCCGTTCCTGTAGGTTCATGCTCTACAACATCCGCAGAGTACGACCCTGCCTCACACAGGAAGCGGCGCAGGTCCTAATCCAGGCACTTGTCATCTCCCGTCTGGATTACTGCAACTCGCTGTTGGCTGGGCTCCTGCCTGTGCCATTAAACCCCTACAACTCATCCAGAACGCCGCAGCCCGTCTGGTGTTCAACCTTCCCAAGTTCTCTCACGTCACCCCGCTCCTCCGCTCTCTCCACTGGCTTCCAGTTGAAGCTCGCATCCGCTACAAGACCATGGTGCTTGCCTACGGAGCTGTGAGGGGAACGGCACCTCACTACCTCCAGGCTCTGATCAGGCCCTACACCCAAACAAGGGCACTGCGTTCATCCACCTCTGGCCTGCTCGCCTCCCTACCACTGAGGAAGTACAGTTCCCGCTCAGCCCAGTCAAAACTGTTCGCTGCTCTGGCCCCCCAATGGTGGAACAAACTCCCTCACGACGCCAGGACAGCGGAGTCAATCACCACCTTCCGGAGACACCTGAAACCCCACCTCTTTAAGGAATACCTAGGATAGGATAAAGTAATCCTTCTCCCCCTCCCCCCCCCCCCTTAAAAGACCTAGATGCACTATTGTAAAGTGGCTGTTCCACTGGATGTCATAAGGTGAAAGCACCAATTTGTAAGTCGCTCTGGATAAGAGCGTCTGCTAAATGACTTAAATGTAAATGTAATGACTCAGCTGTCTGATATGCAGTGTATTGTGATATGTGATGTGCAGTGTATTGTGTTCTGTGATATGCAGTGCACTGTGATATATGATATGCAGTGTACTGTGATATATGATATGCAGTGTACTGTGATCTGCAAGATGTGATATGTGAAATGTAATGTATGGCTGTTGTCTGTCTGTCCTGCAACTACCTCCACTGTCAGGAGGAGGAGCCACCTGCTCAGAGAAATAGAGGTTAGTGTAGTGCTGAGGTGAGGTCAGGCCCTCAATAGAAGATAGGGAGCTATGCTGTATATCTTTTTGATTGAAATGGTATTGATTGGGGTGAATAAGGACTGATAATGTGAACTTCTTTTAGCATTAAAGTTTTGTAATACTGAGTTGGAAAAGACAGATAACAATTAGATCTGAAACAGTTCACAACAAGGATTGTTATGTCTGGGTTTCCTGTCCCTGTGGGCCTCAGAGAACAGTAGTACAGAGCAAAGTCTGTCACTTCAGCAGAGGAGATCTCCAGATCCACAAGGTTGTCCTCTTTGTGATGTGTGAGGGTCCATTTCATACTATCAGTGTTGATTATAACCCCAGAGTAGTCCCGTATGAGGAACTGTGGAGAGGATCCAGGGTGCTGGAGGTATCGTAACATCCACCACATTTCTGTCTGGACTAATTATGTCTTCAAAACTTGTACCTGTAAAAAGAAAACCAAGATTACTGAGTCAATGTAGACAGCATACAGTATATCCACACTTGGTATGTCAAAGTGTTTTACCACTTCATATTGATATCACCATATTGTAATAAATACTGAACAGTGTACATTCTGTTAGTACACATTCAGTTGATGGAGAGTGAATTCTTACCTATAAGTACACAAAAACAAGACTGGATAGAGCAGCATCATAGTCCCTGGGTGTTAGACAGAGACTTCTCTGTAGAATTATCTTCTCTTGGAACATTCACCCACTGGTTGAATCAGTTCCACTCATTACATGTTATGTGTAACACTAAGCTCCTCCTCTTGACACAGTAGAATGGGTGCATGTTTGATGTCACTATTGTCAAACAAAACGTAGAACTACAGAGTTTAAATACTCTCTCAGGCGATGTTAGGTTTTTGTACAGTGTTTCTGGGTTTCCTGTCACTGTGGGATTCAGAGCACAGTAGTACATAGCAGAGTCTGTCACTTCAACAGAGGAGATCTTCAGATCAACACGGGTCTTCTCTTTGTTCAGTTTACCAGAGAAGCGAGAGTCAAGAGAATCAGCTCTATATTCAGTCCCAGTGGAGTGCTGGATGAGCAGAAGATATTGGGGAGCTGATCCTGGAGACTGTTTATACCATAGTAGATTGTAAGCTGAGGAGAAGTTGCAGGAAAGAAGAACATTACTACCCACTTCTGCATACACTTCATGTTGGTTTGGCTCGATAGTCTGCTCATAACTGCCTCCTGCCAATGGGAAGAGATGAACATTGAGTAATTTTTTTAATATATTTTTTTATTTATCGTTGTAATTTTCAAAACAGAAAACATTACACTACTTTGAAAGCCATAACTTACCTATTACTGAGAAGGTAATAATTGACCAGATGAACAACATGGCCGGGGTTGGAAGTCAAACTGACTAATAGCACAACAGAAGCTGAATACTCCAAACCAACTTCATCTGCAAGGTTTACAGTTGATCGTTTCTGCTTAGTTTACCTACAAGCTCCACCTCAAAGTACAGTTGCTCTTCAGTTACACTCTTCAGTTACACTCTTCTCTCCATTTCCCTCCTGCCCTCTCCTCTCCTCTCATTGGTCCTTTCTTCAGTGTTACTGCTTCTCTCATTCCCTCCACTGGGTAGTGTAGGAGGTAGATTCCCTCCATTTTATTGTATGAATGCCATATGAAAGGATTTTGTACAGTGAATCTGGGGTTCCTGTCACTGTGGCCGTCACGGCGTAGTACTGTAGTACAGAGCAGAGTCTGTCACTTCAGCAGAGGAGATCCCCAGATCCACACGGGTTCTCTCTTCATTCAGATGAATAGACAGTCGAGGGTCTTCAGGTTTAACTCTAAATACAGAGGGGTCTGAGGTGACCGTAGTGAAGAGGACGAATTGCGGTGCTGATCTGGGATATTGACGATACCATTGTAGATAAGCTACTGAGCCAGAGTAGTTACAAGACAGTGTAACACTGCTTCCCTCCATGCCATGTTCTGTCTCTTAAATAGATTTTATGTCATTTTCATAACTGCCTGCTGTAATAAAGTTAAGTTTAGAAAAACTTGTTCATATCATGGGACATTATTACATACTCTGTGTCACATTCAATACAAGTGAAAAGATAATCAGTCATTTACATTTATTCTAGGAAGTGCTATATACAAATAACACTTGACAGTTACCTTGAATAAACTAAAAGTATGTAATGTACAACTAATGCTCACCAACAAGTGCAGAGAGGAGAAACACTGGGTAGAGAAACATGGCAATGGGTGTAACAGTGTGTTATCAGGAGGCAGAACTGAAGAAATGCCACTGTTCCAGTCAGTTTGAGGAGAATCATCACTCCACCTGTCATCTTAGCTCCTCCTATTCAGAACTGACATCATGAAAGCTTAACCTCTTGAAGCTAGGGGGCACTATGTTTGGAAAAATAACGTTCCCAAAGTAAACGGCCTATTTCTCAGGACCAGATGCTAGAATATGCATATAATTGACAGATTAGGATAGAAAACATTCTAAAGTTTCCAAAACTGTCAAAATATTGTCTGTGAGTATAACAGAACTGATATTGCCGGCGAAATACCTGAGGAAAATAAAATCAGGAAGTGGCTTCTATTTTGAAAACTCATGTTCCATAGCCTCCCTTTGCTCCATTTAAAGGGATATCAACATGTTTTCACTCACGAGACTCCCAGTTGCACAACAAATGTTCCTTTTGTTCCATAAAGATTATTTTTATACCCAAAATACCGACGTTTGTTTGTCGCGTTATGTTCAGAAGTCCACAGGAAAGAGAGGTCACGACAACGCAGACGTATATTCCAAATAATATCCATAATGTCCACAGAAACATGTCAAACGTTTTTTATAATCAATCTTCAGGTTGTTTTTCAAATATATATTCGATAATATATCAACCGAGTGTGTAGGTTTTTCAATAACAGCGGGAGGAACAATGGTGGCTTTACTCAATTGCGCAAAACTCACTCTGAGAGCCCCCACCTATCCACTTACGCAATGTGATTTTTCACGCTCATTTTTCCAAATAAAAGCCTGAAACTATGTCTAAAGACTGTTGACACCTTAGGGAAGCCATAGAAAAATGAATATGGTTTATATCCCTTTAAATGGAGGATAGGCATGCATAGGAACAGAGAGGTTTCAAAATAAGAGGCACTTCCTGATTGGATTTTCCTAAGGCATTCACCTGCAATATCAGTTGTGTTATAATCACAGACAATATTTTTACAGTTTTGGAAACTTTAGAGTGCTTTCTATCCTAATCTGACAATTATATGCATATTCTAGTTTCTGAGAAATAGGCAGTTTCAAATGGGTACGTTTTTTTTGCCAAAAACAAAAATACTACCCCCTAAACGCAAAAGGTTAAACCAGTCACCAATTTAGTCAAAAACAGATTTTTCAGATTTTGAGAGTGTTTTACTAAGATTAAGAACTGTAAGAACTGTATCAACATACTTTAGTCATATTTATTATCCTAATTTCTTTTTTTACTTGTGCATAAGGCATTTGTTTTCTCCATTTGCAATATGATTTCATAGGAAGTCAAAAGTCAAAAATCAAAAATAGCAAAACATTTGAAAAAACTTATCACCCCAGTTAGATAGCAAAAGTGCTTTCTGGACCGTTTTTCGAAATTCTTTCGATTTTTGTGTCAATTACACATGCATAAGAACTGTATCAACATACTTTAGTCATATCTTATTATCATCTTTTTTTTATTTTACTTGTGCATAAGGCATATGTTTTGTCCATTTGCAATATGATTTCATAGGAATTCAAAAGTCAAAGTCAAAAGTCACTTTTTGGGGGGGTCAAATGCCATAAGAAATGTCCAAATGCAATATGAAAGATTTTAAAGTGCCAAATCAGGATTTTATGTCCATTTGCCATGTACCATCAAGAATTTAACATGCTCAAAAATACTGCAGAAATGCAAAATTGACTGGCCTGATAAACTCGGGATGGCCTGGCAGTGATAGTGGTTCCTCTCCATCGCTCGTTGTGTTGATTTCATCATGTCCATTTGGTGATGTTTTTCACTGTTGAATCATATTGCAAATGCACGTGGATTTGCAATATGTTTCAATGGGCATTTACCATCACATTTACATTTACATTTACATTTAAGTCATTTAGCAGACGCTCTTATCCAGAGCGACTTACAAATTGGTGCATTCACCTTATGACCTCCAGTGGAACAGTAGTGCATCTAAATCTTTTCAGGGGGAGGGGGGGTGAGAGGGATTACTTTATCCTATCCTAGGTATTCCTTAAAGAGGTGGGGTTTCAGGTGTCTCCGGAAGGTGGTGATTGACTCCGCTGTCCTGGCGTCGTGAGGGAGTTTGTTCCACCATTGGGGGGCCAGAGCAGCGAACAGTTTTGACTGGGCTGAGCGGGAACTGTACTTCCTCAGTGGTAGGGAGGCGAGCAGGCCAGAGGTGGATGAACGCAGTGCCCTTGTTTGGGTGTAGGGCCTGATCAGAGCCTGGAGGTACTGAGGTGCCGTTCCCTCACAGCTCCGTAGGCAAGCACCATGGTCTTGTAGCGGATGCGAGCTTCAACTGGAAGCCAGTGGAGGGAGCGGAGGAGCGGGGTGACGTGAGAGAACTTGGGAAGGTTGAACACCAGACGGGCTGCGGCGTTCTGGATGAGTTGTAGGGGTTTAATGGCACAGGCAGGGAGCCCAGCCAACAGCGAGTTGCAGTAATCCAGACGGGAGATGACAAGTGCCTGGATTAGGACCTGCGCCGCTTCCTGTGTGAGGCAGGGTCGTACTCTGCGGATGTTGTAGAGCATGAACCTACAGGAACGGGCCACCGCCTTGATGTTAGTTGAGAACGACAGGGTGTTGTCCAGGATCACGCCAAGGTTCTTAGCGCTCTGGGAGGAGGACACAATGGAGTTGTCAACCGTGATGGCGAGATCATGGAACGGGCAGTCCTTCCCCGGGAGGAAGAGCAGCTCCGTCTTGCCGAGGTTCAGCTTGAGGTGGTGATCCGTCATCCACACGGATATGTCTGCCAGACATGCAGAGATGCGATTCGCCACCTGGTCATCAGAAGGGGGAAAGGAGAAGATTAATTGTGTGTCGTCTGCATAGCAATGATAGGAGAGACCATGTGAGGTTATGACAGAGCCAAGTGACTTGGTGTATAGCGAGAATAGGAGAGGGCCTAGAACAGAGCCCTGTGGGACACCAGTGGTGAGAGCACGTGGTGTGGAGACGGATTCTCGCCACGCCACATGGTAGGAGCGACCTGTCAGGTAGGACGCAATCCAAGCGTGGGCCGCGCCGGAGATGCCCAACTCGGAGAGGGTGGAGAGGAGGATCTGATGGTTCACAGTATCGAAGGCAGCCGATAGGTCTAGAAGGATGAGAGCAGAGGAGAGAGAGTTAACTTTAGCAGTGCGGAGCGCCTCCGTGATACAGAGAAGAGCAGTCTCAGTTGAATGACTAGTCTTGAAACCTGACTGATTTGGATCAAGAAGGTCATTCTGAGAGAGATAGCGGGAGAGCTGGCCAAGGACGGCACGTTCAAGAGTTTTGGAGAGAAAAGAAAGAAGGGATACTGGTCTGTAGTTGTTGACATCGGAGGGATCGAGTGTAGGTTTTTTCAGAAGGGGTGCAACTCTCGCTCTCTTGAAGACGGAAGGGACGTAGCCAGCGGTCAGGGATGAGTTGATGAGCGAGGTGAGGTAAGGGAGGAGGTCTCCGGAAATGGTCTGGAGAAGAGAGGAGGGGATAGGGTCAAGCGGGCAGGTTGTAGGGCGGCCGGCCGTCACAAGACGCGAGATTTCATCTGGAGAGAGAGGGGAGAAAGAGGTCAGAGCACAGGGTAGGGCAGTGTGAGCAGAACCAGCGGTGTCGTTTGACTTAGCAAACGAGGATCGGATGTCGTCGACCTTCTTTTCAAAATGGTTGACGAAGTCATCTGCAGAGAGGGAGGAGGGGGAGGGGGAGGAGGATTCAGGAGGGAGGAGAAGGTTGCAAAGAGCTTCCTAGGGTTAGAGGCAGATGCTTGGAATTTAGAGTGGTAGAAAGTGGCTTTAGCAGCAGAGAGAAAGAGGAAAATGTAGAGAGGAGGGAGTGAAAGGATGTCAGGTCCGCAGGGGGCGAGTTTTCCTCCATTTCCGCTCGGCTGCCCGGAGCCCTGTTCTGTGAGCTCGCAATGAGTCGTCGAGCCACGGAGCGGGAGGGGAGGACCGAGCCGGCCTGGAGGATAGGGGACATAGAGAGTCAAAGGATGCAGAAAGGGAGGAGAGGAGGGTTGAGGAGGCAGAATCAGGAGATAGGTTGGAGAAGGTTTGAGCAGAGGGAAGAGATGATAGGATGGAAGAGGAGAGAGTAGCGGGGGAGAGAGAGCGAAGGTTGGGACGGCGCGATACCATCCGAGTAGGGGCAGTGTGGGAAGTGTTGGATGAGAGCGAGAGGGAAAAGGATACAAGGTAGTGGTCGGAGACTTGGAGGGGAGTTGCAACGAGGTTAGTGGAAGAACAGCATCTAGTAAAGATGAGGTCGAGCGTATTTCCTGCCTTGTGAGTAGGGGGGGAAGGTGAGAGGGTGAGGTCAAAAGAGGAGAGGAGTGGAAAGAAGGAGGCAGAGAGGAATGAGTCAAAGGTAGGCGTGGGGAGGTTAAAGTCGCCCAGAACTGTGAGAGGTGAGCCGTCCTCAGGAAAGGAGCTTATCACAAATTTGTCATGCTCAAAAATACTGCAGGAACGTGAAATTGACTGGCCCAATGAACTCGGGATGGCCGGGCAGTGTTTCTGGTTCCTCTCCATCGCTCATTGGTGTTGATTTCAGAATGTCATTTTGGTGATGGTACCTCACTGTTTAAACATAGTGAAAATTGACAAAAGTCAGCCAGCAAGTCACCTTCCATCAGTCAATTAGATGTCATTCTGACACCAGACTGATACAAACTGACACTCCACCCACTTTTTTCAACTCGTTTAGAAGCCAACTATCACATATTTCAGAGCAGGCCCAAAATTCACAGCGCCTTCTGTTCAAACCATAATAAAAACATAAAACACATAGTTACGTTCTAGCTGCAGGTCCAGTTCTGACATTATACGTAGGCCAAGCATAGGCGACCCCGAATCCCAAGTTTCGGCTCGATCGGTCATTCGGTGCCCGAGCAAGACCTTAATTGGTGCTGAAAATCCACTTTTTTCCATGCCTTGCTACGGGGTCCTTGAAAGAGCTATCGGACAGAAATGTTGGGGTCCGTCTCTATGGGCCGAGCCGGTTTCAATGGACCTAGTCTTGTGACTCTGGGACATTTCTAAATGTCGTCATTTTCGTAATGGTCAAAATGAATTGAAGTCATTGCAAATGTACGAGGCTGTTTCTCGGTCCGAGAACCTTCTAGAGCCACATAACTCACCACACACTATCAACCTGAGGTCTAGAACAGGTTTCTAAAGTTTCGGAACTCTAGGGCTGACGGTTGTTTTTTAGTTCAAACAAAGGTAACTATTGCAAGTACTGTCTGTCTCTACGCACCACACTGTGTCCCTCTGTCCTAGCTGTGTGTGTGGGTGTGTGTGAGTTTTTCTTGGAAATTTTATGTGAGACATGACTGATTTACTGTTCATGGGGGTTGCCTAATCACACATATGAAGTTTTGGAAAGATCTGACTTTTTTAACCCTTCAAAACAGCCCCAATGATACCAATTATGGCACTTCCGGTTGGCACAGGAAGCTAAAAGTAAACACATATCCTCATTGGGGTATGCTTTTACAGAATCCTGAGTTTTAAGTGTTTACGTTAAGAACTGACTGATTTACACAGGGTTGAATTCACTATTTCTATCAAACATCAGGTTGGGTATGGAAAAACACTTTTAGGGTGATTTTAACCACTTCCGGTTGCTTCAGGAAGATTAGAATCGACACAGGTAGACCTCATAGTGGCCTGAAGGACTGTCATCGAAGACAGATTCATAAGGCATTCATAACCCACATAGGCTTCAGGTTGACTTTAGAGGAGCAGGCAATGTATTCCAATGGGGAGAGAAGTTTTTGTAATCTGTGAGATCAAAAAACACTGATTTACTGTTAAGGGTTAATGCCACACGGTCAAGGTTAGGCTTGCACAGATCGGGAGGACCTCAGGATCGTACCTGAGGTCAAAATGTGCTTCTCACCCTAACGGTTCTCTCACTGTCACCCAAAAGCAAATGACATTTAGGGCCAGGCTTAATTTTGGGCCTACTTTTTCTCATGGTTGCTGTGCTTAGACCGAGCGAGCTACGGTAAAGCGGGGCATCTCGTTGACCTCGGCACAGCCTAGAGATTATGGTAATACCATTGCAGGCTCTGTGTGTCTTTAACCTCTTGCTTCTATTCGGGACGCTTGCGTCCCAACTCGAGCTCTGGAAATGCAAATGCGCTACGCTAAATGCTAATAGTATTAGTTAAAACTCAAACGTTCATTAAAATACACATGCAGGGTATTGAATTAAAGCTACACTCGTTGTGAATCCAGGCAACAAGTCAGATTTTTAAAATGCTTTTCGGCGAAAGCATGAGAAGCTATTATCTGATAGCATGCAACAATACACTACAACACAAAAGACCCGCAGGGGACGTAAACAAAATAATTAGCATTTCGGCGTTACACAAACCGCACAATAAAATAGAAAACATTCATTACCTTTGACCATCTTCTTTGTTGGCACTCCTAGATGTCCCATAATCACTATTGGTTATTTTTTTTCGATTAAATCGGTCCATATATAGCCTAGATATCATTATATGTAGACTGTGTGATCAACGGAAAAAAAGAGCGTTTCATAACGTAACATAATTTTTTTAAATTCAAAAAGTCGACGATAAACTTTCACAAAACACTTCGAAATACTTTTGTAATGCAACTTTAGGTATTAGTACACGTTAATACGCGATAAAATTCATCAGGAGGCGATGTAAAAATCATTAGCTGTCGTCTTGGAAAAAATTTCAGGAGAGAGCTCTTCCAAATGATCTGGGCGGAGACTGGAGGTAAGTGGTTCCCCTGATTCGGTTCAACCAAGAATCAAAGCTGAATCAAATCACAAGACTCTAGACAACATGGGGATGCTGTGGGAGTTGAAACCTCGGTCTTATGTAATTCGGCTCACTGTGAACAATTTCTGGAAGTGGCGCAAGGATATTTATTTCCATTTTCTGTGATCAGGTTTTCCTGCGCTTTCCGATGTAACGCACGTTATGTTATAGCCACAGTCGTGATTTAACCAGTTTTAGAAACGTCCGAGTGTTTTCTATCCACACATTCTAATCATATGAACGTACTATATTCCTGGCATGAGTAGCAGGGCGCTGAAATGTTGCGCGATTTATAACAGAATGTTCAAAAAAGTAGAGGGTAGGAGCAACAGGTTAAGCACCGCACTTTGTCACTCCATCCTTGCTGTGTGTGTGTGTGTGTGTGTGTGTGTGTGTGTGTGTGTGTGTGTGTGTGTGTGTGTGTGTGTGAGAGAGAGATTTTCTTTGACATCTGTTGGGAAAAATGATTGATTTACAGTTCATGAGGGTTGCTTAATCACACATATAAAGTTTTAAAAAGATCGGACCTTTTTAACCCTTCGAAACAGCACATATGACACCATTTTAAGGCACTTCCGGTTGGCACAGGAAGCTGAACGTGAACACATATCCTCCTTGGGGTAGGCACTTATAGAATTTTCAGTTTTAAGTCTTTATGTTAAGAACTGACTTATTTAAGGAGGGTTTAGATAGTGTGTGTTATTTCATAAAATCACAGAAATCTCGCAGAGCTTAGAAGCACACTTTAAAAAGATTCGTATGAACACTCAGCAACTGGATCTGTAACTTTTTTTTTTAAATACTATTTTTGACATCACCAATTTGACATTGTACGATTTCTCTTAAATGACGATAGATAAATGGCTGGTTCTTTTTTATTGACACCGTAGGTTTATTTACTTTGACGTGAAGCAGATTTTTTTTAACCTTTAATCCCAGAAAAAATGGACATAACTCAAAAAACGTTTAGGCCTAGACGCCATCTTGTTTGGGGCCAACTGCCCATTATGCCAAACCTATGCTCACCATGTTTCTTCTTCGAAATCTTTTCCGTTTAGGAGATAAGGACACGTCGTGATTGGTGATGTTTTGTACATTTGCAATATGATTCCATTCGCCCTCTTGTGGGATTTACCGGGAGAGCGGAAAAATTACCAAAATTTGAAAATGTTATTTAACGGAAACCGAATGTCCGAGAGAGTTCGTTTGATGACTTCCTGGAAGATCCGGCCCTGCTGCACGGCCCGTCGCCGTCCGCGAATTTTAGAAACGTTTTCGAACGTCTAGTAAGAGACCGTACATTTGCAATGTGGACTTTCTCACTAACCATATGGCAAATGTCAAAATGTTCCCTTAAGGTATGTAAGGAACACAGTAGTACAGCTTGTCTGTCGATAGCTCCTCTTATCATTTGTTTCACACTTGCACCCTGCTTACATAGCTAAAAGGAACAAAAAGTCATTGTTCTAATTCTGACTAAAACTACACACATCAGATTTAGATTTATGATTCTAATAAATGTCATACAATCATACAGTGACATGGTAGAATTCTATTAGTTATAGTTCTACGTTAAATGTATACATCATTTAGTCATTATTCATAAAAATCATAATCACACTAAAATCCCCTTTAGCATAGTTTCTCCTGTCACTATACTCTTCTCTCAGTTTTTTTTTATTTTTTTTTATTTCACCTTTATTTAACCAGGTAGGCTAGTTGAGAACAAGTTCTCATTTGCAACTGCGACCTGGCCAAGATAAAGCATAGCAGTGTGAACAGACAACACAGAGTTACACATGGAGTAAGCAATTAACAAGTCAATAACACAGTAGAAATAAAATGGGCAGTCTATATACAATGTGTGCAAAAGGCATGAGGAGGTAGGCGAATAATACAATTTTGCAGATTAACACTGGGGTGATAAAAGATCAGATGGTCATGTACAGGTAGAGATATTGGTGTGCAAAAGAGCAGAAAAGTAAATAAATAAATAAATAAAATTTAAAAAAAACAGTATAAAAACAGTATGGGGATGAGGTAGGTGAAAATGGGTGGGCTATTTACCAATAGACTATGTACAGCTGCAGCGATCGGTTAGCTGCTCGGATAGCTGATGTTTGAAGTTGGTGAGGGAGATAAAAGTCTCCAACTTCAGCGATTTTTGCAGTTCATTCCAGTCACAGGCAGCAGAGTACTGGAACGAAGGCGGCCAAATGAGGTGTTGGCTTTAGGGATGATCAGTGAGATACACCTGCTGGAGCGTGTGCTACGGATGGGTGTTGCCATCGTGACCAGTGAACTGAGATAAGGCGGAGCTTTACCTAGCATGGACTTGTAGATGACCTGGAGCCAGTGGGTCTGGCGACGAATATGTAGCGAGGGCCAGCCGACTAGAGCATACAAGTCGCAGTGGTGGGTGGTATAAGGTGCTTTGGTGACAAAACGGATGGCACTATGATAGACTGCATCCAGTTTGCTGAGTAGAGTGTTGGAAGCCATTTTGTAGATGACATCGCCGAAATCGAGGATCGGTAGGATAGTCAGTTTTACTAGGGTAAGCTTGGCGGCGTGAGTGAAGGAGGCTTTGTTGCGGAATAGAAAGCCGACTCTTGATTTGATTTTCGATTGGAGATGTTTGATGTGAGTCTGGAAGGAGAGTTTGCAGTCTAGCCAGACACCTAGGTACTTATAGATGTCCACATATTCAAGGTCGGAACCATCCAGGGTGGTGATGCTAGTCGGGCATGCGGGTGCAGGCAGCGATCGGTTGAAAAGCATGCATTTGGTTTTACTCGCGTTTAAGAGCAGTTGGAGGCCACGGAAGGAGTGCTGTATGGCATTGAAGCTCGTTTGGAGGTTAGATAGCACAGTGTCCAATGACGGGCCGAAAGTATATAGAATGGTGTCGTCTGCGTAGAGGTGGATCAGGGAATCGCCCGCAGCAAGAGCAACATCATTGATATATACAGAGAAAAGAGTCGGCCCGAGAATTGAACCCTGTGGCACCCCATAGAGACTGCCAGAGGACCGGACAGCATGCCCTCCGATTTGACACACTGAACTCTGTCTGCAAAGTAATTGGTGAACCAGGCAAGGCAGTCATCCGAGAAACCGAGGCTACTGAGTCTGCCGATAAGAATATGGTGATTGACAGAGTCGAAAGCCTTGGCGAGGTCGATGAAGACGGCTGCACAGTACTGTCTTTTATCGATAGCGGTTATGATATCGTTTAGTACCTTGAGCGTGGCTGAGGTGCACCCATGACCGGCTCGGAAACCAGATTGCACAGCGGAGAAGGTACGGTGGGATTCGAGATGGTCAGTGACCTGTTTGTTGACTTGGCTTTCGAAGACCTTAGATAGGCAGGGCAGGATGGATATAGGTCTATAGCAGTTTGGGTCCAGGGTGTCTCCCCTTTGAAGAGGGGGATGACTGCGGCAGCTTTCAATCCTTGGGGATCTCAGATGATATGAAAGAGAGGTTGAACAGGCTGGTAATAGGGGTTGCGACAATGGCGGCAGATAGTTTCAGAAATAGAGGGTCCAGATTGTCAAGCCCAGCTGATTTGTACGGGTCTAGGTTTTGCAGCTCTTTCAGAACATCTGCTATCTGGATTTGGGTAAAGGAGAACCTGGAGAGGCTTGGGCGAGGAGCTGCGGGGCGGAGCTGTTGGCCGAGGTTGGAGTAGCCAGGCGGAAGGCATGGCCAGCCGTTGAGAAGTGCTTATTGAAGCTTTCGATAATCGTGGATTTATCGGTGGAGACCGTGTTACCTAGCCTCAGTGCAGTGGGCAGCTGGGAGGAGGTACTCTTGTTCTCCATGGACTTCACAGTGTCCCAGAACTTTTTGGAGTTGGAGCTACAGGATGCAAACTTCTGCCTGAAGAAGCTGGCCTTAGCTTTCCTGACTGACTGCGTGTATTGGTTCCTGACTTCCCTGAACAGTTGCATATCACGGGGCTATTCGATGCTATTGCAGTCCGCCACAGGATGTTTTTGTGCTGGTCGAGGGCAGTCAGGTCTGGAGTGAACCAAGGGCTGTATCTGTTCTTGGTTCTGCATTTTTTGAACGGAGCATGCTTATCTAAAATGGTGAGGAAGTTACTTTTAAAGAATGACCAGGCATCCTCAACTGACGGGATGAGGTCAATGTCCTTCCAGGATACCCGGGCCAGGTCGATTAGAAAGGCCTGCTCACAGAAGTGTTTTAGGGAGCGTTTGACAGTGATGAGGGGTGGTCGTTTGACTGCGGCTCCGTGGCGGATACAGGCAATGAGGCAGTGATCGCTGAGATCCTGGTTGAAGACAGCGGAGGTGTATTTGGAGGGCCAGTTGGTCAGGATGACGTCTATGAGGTGCCCTTGTTTACAGAGTTAAGGTTGTACCTGGTGGGTTCCTTGATGATTTGAGTGAGATTGAGGGCATCTAGCTTACATTGTAGGACTGCCGGGGTGTTAAGCATATCCCAGTTTAGGTCACCTAACAGAACAAACTCTGAAGCTAGATGGGGGCGATCAATTCACAAATGGTGTCAGGGCACAGCTGGGAGCTGAGGGTGGCCGGTAGCAGGCGGCAACAGTGAGAGACTTATTTCTGGAGAGGGTAATTTTCAAAATTAGTAGTTCGAACTGTTTGGGTATGGACCTGGAAAGTATGACATTACTTTGCAGGCTATCTCTGCAGTAGACTGCAACTCCGCCCCCTTTGGTAGTTCTATCTTGACGGAAGATGTTATAGTTGGGTATGGAAATCTCTGAATTTTTGGTGGCCTTCCTGAGCCAGGATTCAGACACGGCAAGGACATCAGGGTTAGCAGAGTGTGCTAAAGCAGTGAGTAAAACAAACTTAGGGAGGAGGCTTCTGATGTTGACATGCATAAAACCAAGGCTTTTTCGATCACAGAAGTCAACAAATGAGGGTACCTGGGGACATGCAGGGCCTGGGTTTACCTCCACATCACCCGCGGAACAGAGAAGGAGTAGTATGAGGGTGCGGCTAAAGGCTATAAGTTGACCCATATATACACGACAAGCTCTGGTATCTCCCATTTTTTTCCTTTCCATTATTACAAATACACAGGGCAGGGGTTAACTTCGGGATTAGGGCGGTCAGTATGGGAATGATGCTCAAGCGTCCATTTTTTAACAATTCTTTCCACAGGTGCCTGCTGGGATAATTACACCACAGAGAGTGGGTAGTTCTTACCGTGAAGACTAACTCACGTCTCCTGAGATCTGTCTGCTTCCTTCTCCAACATTAGGTAAGTTTGCTCCCTTCTTGTGACCACCCCAACATATGTGTGCCCCATGATCCCTGGCTAACCTCTCAGTTCTTTCCCCAAAGAACAGTCCTGTGGTCTCCCTTTTCATAGTAGGTTGTTTCTCATTACCTCTCTGCATGAAGTATAAAAACCCTCATTCAAACTCTGCCATTCTCATAGGCTCAACCTGACTCCCGAACAGTTCAGTTGTTGATGTAGGCTTTCTAAATACTAAAATCTGGATTCCTGGCCTCTCAGTCTGATTTCCAATTTTTCTCACCATTTGTATCCATTTGTTGTTTTCCTCAGATCCCCCAGGGGGTCCTGTGGCTGCGCCAACAAGGAGACACGTGGAAATGATGATGCGGAAAACAAACCACCAGAACCGGTGTAGTCTCTGATTCCTAATGATAAAACCTGAGTGTGAGTGAGAAATTATTTGGCTAGAGCCTTCTTTGTCATCTTTTTTTCCAGCCGTTTGGTCTGGGCCCTCTGCTTCTGTCCATTGGCTTGAACCTTCTTCTTTCTTCAGATGTTCTTGGGGCCCTGCTCTCCCTCCCTCCAGTCGCTCATCCATGGCTTACACTCTGGGAGATGTTTGCAGTGGGAGAGATGATGCCAGCCGGACCTCTCCGCTACCCGCAGGGCTGTTGGTGTTACCATGGTTACCTGGAACAGACCCATCCATCTTGGCTAGCTTCGTTTTCTTTTATGGACTCGTAGTTTCACCCAGTCTCCTACGCAGATGGTAAGAGCATCTGGATCCTCACCTGCGATTGGTTCTGCTGCTTTCCTAGTGTGAGAGTGGTGAAAACTTACAACAGAAGTTAGTTCCTTCATGTACTCAAGTTGGTCACAATGTGTCTCAGTTATGTCTATCTGTCGGTCAGTCATAGGACTCACCCCTGGTGTGTTCATTGGTCATCTTGTTAGCATTTCATAAGGCTGCTAAGGCAGTTAAGGCTGCTGCACATTTTCATGAGGACAAGAGGACAAGAGGCAATCCCTACCCATGTCTACCCATGTCATTCCTGTGGAATGGCATAGTTTGTCAAGGGAGCCTTTCAGGGCCTGATTAGCCCTCTCAGTAACTTCCACTACCCCGAGGTTGATAGATGGACAAAAACCTCTGGTCAACACCCATCATTTTGGCCATTTGGGTAACCACATCTCCTATGAGATGGGTCCCATTGTTGCAGAAAAACCTCAGGAACTCCGAACCTGAGTATAATTTCCCTAACTAGCTATTTTGCAACTGTTTGCGCAACAGGGTTGGTGGTGGGAAATCTTTTGGAGTAGGGAACTTCCCTGGTTGCAGTGGAGTTCCCAAGTCTATGTTATTTAACAAACAAGTCGCGCAACGATAAATGAACTGTTTAGCGTGTTGATTCAAATATTTTCAAAAATCATTGGACCGAAATCTTCTCCTCCTAAATCTTAACTCCATGAGCCAATCGGCAAATATGAATATGAATATGAAAAAGATAATGGTTGATGGTAAACAGGGCATGCAAGACAAAAGATGTAGCCATAAGCCAGACCTAGGACAGAGAGCACACCCTCTCTCCCTCCACACCTGGTGATTGAGAATATCAGCGTGCTGTTGTTTCTCAAGATAAGTAGTTTCAAATGACACAAACTACAAAAAATATAATGCATGTGTGTGACGGGAAGCAGCCAATTTGGCCGCCTCATCAGCTATGCTGTTACCAATTTTAGCATAAACACACCAACCCGTGTGTGCCTCAACCTTAACAATAGCCAAATCAAATCAAAATCAAATCTTATTTGTCACATACACATGGTTAGCAGATGTTAATGTGAGTGTAGCGAAATGCTTGTGCTTCTTGTTCTGACCATGCAGTAATATCTAACAAGTAATCTAATCTAACCATTTCACAATTGCCTTATACACACAAGTGTAAAGGAATGAATAAGAATATGTTCATAAAAATATATGAATGAGCGATGGCCGATCGGCACAGGCAAGATGCAGTAGATGGTATAGAGTACAGTATATACATATGAGATGAGTAGTGTAGGGTATGTAAACATTATATAAAGTGGCATTGTTTAAAGTGGCTAGTGATACATTTATTACATACATTTTTTCATTATCAAAGTGGCTACAGATGAGTCAGTATGTTGGCAGCAGCTACTCAATGTTAGCGATGGCTGTTTAACAGTCTGATGGCCTTGAGGTAGAATCTATTTTTCAGTCTCTCAGTCCCCACTTTGATGCACCTGTACTGACCTCGCCTTCTGGATGATAGCGGGGTGAACAGGCAGTGGCTCGGGTGGCTGTTGTCCTTGATGATCTTTTTGGCCTTCCTGTGAAATTGGGTGGTGTAGGGTTCCTGGAGGGAATGCGTTGTGCAGACTTCACTACCCTCTGGAGAGCCTTACGGTTGTGGGCGGAGCAGTTGCCATACCAGGCGGTGATACAGCCCGACAGGATGCTCTCGATTGTGCATCTATAGAAGTTTTATGAGTGTTTTTGGTGACAAGCCAGATTTCTTCAGCTGTCTGTGTGGGTGGACCATTTCAGTTTGTCCGTGATGTGTATGCCTAGGAACATAAAACATTCCACCTTCTCCACTACTGTCCCGTAGATTTGAATAGGGGGCTGCTCCCTCTGCTGTTTCCTGAAGGCCACGATCATCTCCTTTCTTTTGTTGATATTGAGTGTGAGGTAATTTTCCTGACAACACCCTGTGAGGGTCCTCACCTCCTGAGGATCAGCGGGGTGCAGATGTTGTTACCTACCCTCACCACCTGGGGGTGGCCCGTCAGGAAGCCCAGGCCCCAGTTTCACAGGGTGGGGTGGAGACCAAGGGTCTCGAGCTTAATGATGAGTTTGGAGGGTACTATGGTGTTAAATGCTGAGCTGTAGTCGATGAACAGCATTCTCACATAGGTATTCCTCTTGTTCAGATAGGTTAGGGCAGTGTGCAGTGTGATTGCGTCATCTGTGGACCTATTGGGGCGGTAAGCAAATTGGAGTGGGTCTAGCTTGTCAGGTAGGGTGGAGGTGATATGGTCCTTGACTAGTCTCTCAAAGCACTTCATGATGACAGAAGTGAGTGCTACGGGGCGATAGTCATTTAGCTCAGTTACCTTCGCTTTCTTGGGAACAGGAACAATGGTGGCCCTCTTGAAGCATGTGGGAACAGCAGACTGGGATAAGGATTGATTGAATATGTCCGTAAACACACCAGCCAGCTGGTCGGCGCATGCTCTGAGGACGCGGCTGGGGATGCCGTCTGGGCCTGCAGCCTTGCGAGGGATAACACGTTTAAATGTTTTACTCACGTTGGCTACAGTGAAGGCTAGCCCGAAGATTTTGGTAGCGGGCCGTGTCAGTGGCACTGTATTGTCCTCAAAGCGAGCAAAGGAGTTGTTTAGTTTGTCTGGGAACAAGACATCGTGGTCAGCGACGGGGCTGGTTTTCCTTTTGTAGTCCATGATTGACTGTAGACCGTGCCACATACCTCTCGTGTCTGAGCCGTTGAATTGCGACTCTACATTGTCTCTATACTGATGCTTAGCTTGTTTGATTGCCTTGCGGAGGGAATAGCTACACTGTTTGTATTCGGTCATGTTTCCGGTCACCTTGCCCTGATTAATAGCAGTGGTTTGCACTTTCAGTTTTGCGCGAATGCTGCCATCAATCCACAGTTTCTGGTTGGGGAATGTTTTAATAGAAAATGTGGGTAGAACATCACCAATGAACTTGCTAATAAACTCACTCACCGAAAAAGCATATTCATCAATGTTATTGTCCGATGCTATGCGGAACATATCCCACTCCACGTGATCGAAGCAATCTTGAAGCGTGGAATCCGATTGGTCGGACCAGCGTTGAACAGACCTGAGCATGGGCACTTCCTGTTTTAGTTTCTGTCTATAGGCTGGGAACAACAAAATGGAGTCATGGTCAGATTTTCCAAAAGGAGGGCGGGGGAGGGCTTTATATGCTTCACGGAAATTAGAATAACAATGATCCAGGGTTTTGCCAGCCCGGGTCACGCTTTCGATATGCTGATAACATTTAGGGAGCCTTGTTTTCAGATTGGCCTTGTTAAAATCCCAAGCTACAATAAATTCATCCTCAGGATATGTGGTTTCCAGTTTACATAGAGTCAAATGTGTTAGGTTAGGTTAGGGGTCTCAGACTCAGGTTCTCTGTGTTCAGATTGTTAATATTGGGGCGGCAGGGTAGCCTAGTGGTTAAGAGCGTTGGACTAGTAACCGCAAGTTCACACCCCCGAGCTGACAAGGTACAAATCTGTCGTTCTGCCCCTGAACAGGCAGTTAACACACTGTTCCTAGGCCATCATTGAAAATAAGAATTTGTTCTTAACTGACTTGCCTAGTTAAATAAAGGTTTAAAAATATA